>NW_022589788.1:4271848-4298328 GCF_004348235.1 Phoca vitulina | reverse complement strand
GGCGCGTGGGGCGGGGGCAGGGCGCGCGGGGCGGGGCGAGGGCGCGCGCCGCTGTCGGCCGCAGGCAGCTCGCGCGCACCTGCCTGCCCGGCCCACCGCCTGCGGCGCGCCGAGCGTCCTCGCCGCGCAAGTTGCGGGTCCCGGGGGGCCGGGCTGCGGGCCCGCGGGCTCCGGGGATGGCGTCGGAGCCGCGCTGATTCCGGTACTGAGGGCCTCCGGCGGGGGGTCGGGCCGCGAGGGAGAGAGGGGGGCCGGGGCGCGCGGGGCCGCTGCCACCTGCTGCTGCGTCGGCGGGAGCGGGAGGCGGGCCGGGCCGGGGCGCGCGGGTTCGGGGCCCGCCGGGGCGCCCCCTCGCCGCGCGGCCGCCGCTTCGCCGCGCACCGGGGGAGCGCGTGGGGCACGGGCGACATCGCGGGGCCGGCGGCGCTCGGCTCGCCAGCCCTTCGGGAGAGACGCGCGCGCTGACACGCTTCTTTTCCGGAACTTGACGAAAAGTTTTGTCCCTGAGACGCGCGTGGCTCCCCAGCCCGAGAGGGGCTGGCAAGGGGCGCGCAGCCGCCCCGCCGGGCCCCTTCCACCTCCGGGGTCCCCGACTCCCGGCGCCCAGGACGTCGTTCGCTTCGGGACCATGGACCCCCCCCCCGGGAAGACCCCTCCACTTTGGGGCCCCGACTCCCTGGACTCCCCTCCACCTTGGAGCTCCCGATCCCCTTTTTTCTCGGAACCGCTGTCGCTAGACCGCAGGACCCCCCCATTCTCAGACCTCCTCTTCCGGGCGCAGGGACTCCGCTGGCCTTGGAGACCCCCTTTCTGGGCCACAGACCCCTTCTGTGCAGGAGAAACCTGAGATCCCGGGCCTGGGGATCCTTCCGCTGGGCGGGCGGAGGGGCCGGGGCTGGTGTGTCGGCCGGGGAGGGAGGGGGTGCTCCGCAGGCGGCCCTTCCTGGGCTCGGAGCTGCCAGGAGGAAGCTTCTGCGGTGAGGCCATGCATGATGTGGAAGCCTCAGGAAGCGGCAGGACTGGCCCCACAGACTCCAGGCCCTGGGCTCGGGTAGTGGGCATTTAGTGGCCAGAGCCCTACCTGGCCAAACCCCCCACCCGTTTTGTTTTTGCGCAGCACCGTTTTCTCCAGTACGGAATTGAAAGCTTTGCTTCGGGAAGTTCTATGTGCAGGAGGCTCCTGGGCATCCACTTATTTCCTGAGGCTAGTTGAGAAGGGTGGCGTCTTTGGGACCCTACCAGCAGGATGTTAGCACCTCCTTGTTGTCCTGACATCATTTATTTTTAATGTTTTAAAAGATTTTATTTATATATTTGTTTATTTGAGAGAGAGAGAGGGAGATTGCGCGACAGAGCGCGCACATGCACACGAGCAGGGGCAGACGGAGAGAGAGAATCCCACTGAGTGCGGAGCCAGGTGGGGCTTGATCAAGGACCCTGAGATCATGACCTGAGCAGAAACTGAGAGTCAGGTGCTCACCCAGCTGAGCCCCCCAGCCCCCCCTTTCCTTTACAGATGGGTTATACATCTGCACACTGGTAGGTGCTTTGCCTGGACCACACTGCCTCTCGCCCAGTTTATCTGGCCACTACCAGCCCATGCCTCAAGTGTGGGAATGACTTCTTCCTGACTTCTTAACCCCCCGTCCAGCCTGTTTTGCCTCGCCCCAGGCTGTCTTAGTTGTTGTATATATTTGATCCCTGCAGATTGTGGGCTCCACTTGATCCCTAGCCCTAATGAGAACTTGGCTCAGGGTTATTGAGTGAATATACCCTTTGGGAAACATTAAAGGAGGTAACGTAAATGGTCCGGGGTCACCCAGCTGGCGAGAGGCATGGGTGAGATTCAGACTGCGCGGGGTCGCTAGGCCAGGTTCAGCTCACCTTAGTGTCCAACACGGTCCCAGCAGGCTCCTGCTCAGCACTTGGCTTCGTGCTGAGCTGGGCTTGCTTCCTGCTTGTGAAACGGTTTTCACAGTGTGCCCCCAGCCCGCCCTCTCACATCCAGCATCAGCGCTGCCTTGCCTGGCCTCTGTTGATCCTGACTTTCCTCTCCATCCGTCCGGCCCACTCTCCTACTCCCCTCTGTGCTCTGTTGAAGTCCTCTCTGGCAGTGAGGACCTGCCTGTCAGAGCAGCTTGCTTCAGAATCTGCCTCCCCTGTGGGTCAAAGCTTCTGACCATCGTGTCCACAGCCTCAACACAGCAGATGCCTGCCCAGCATATTGTGGGTGCTCGTGGAGCTCTGGGACCTTGGAGGAGATTTGCCATCAAAATAGGCATTTATACATAATACGTAAAAGAAGATTTTAGGAAAATGAGTGGGTGTCATCTGTTAATGTTTGTTTTAGGACGGTTATGAAATTTCTGGGGCCTGAATTGTTAAGAATTCTAGATTGCCAAGCTGGAAGGACCTCAGGTAGATCAGCTGGACTCATCACCTTATTTTACAGATGGGAAGTTGAGGCCCAGAGCTTAGTGCCACAGAGCAGGTGTGAGGAGAGATGTTAGTGACAGGAAGAAACCATACGGTGAGGCTTGCAGGCACAAAGTGGCTGAGTCTTGGCTTTGTTTATGTAAATGAGTTGCTAAAATAGTGGGCCTGAGCCACCTGGCCCTATCTAGTGCCCAGGAAGAAGTAATACCAGCCAACATCTTCTGAGGTTTAACTCGTGCCAGGCGTGATTCTAAAGGCTTTATTTGCCTAAGGAGATAGGGTCTATTATTGTTCTCATTTTACTACTTGGAAGTTAGGGCACAGGGGAGTTAAACTAGTCCAAGGTCACATAGTTTGTAAGTGGAGGAGCCAGGATTTGAACCCTGGGCATTCTGCCTCCAGAACCTGCATTATTTTTCCCCCTTGTGTATTTCATTTTTAAAAACCTTTTCCCTGAATTCTGACATACAGAGATGTGTAAAAATTGTTAAGCCTTTGGGTTATCGATTATCACAAAGCTTAGGGTCTGTTTTCGTAAGCATTCCAGCAAGCTGGTGTGGGCTTTGAAGTCAGACCTGGTTTGAATCCAGTTTCTGTTGCTTTGTGACCTTAGGTGACTTACTCAGCCTCAGTTTCTTTACTGAGCTTGGAGGCTTGTGATGAGAAGAGCATGTGATAGCACTTAGTAGGTTTGGTAGCATGGCAAATGCTCAATAAATGTTTTTCTCTTATTAATAATTAAGATTATAAGTTGTGCTGGTTTTGTTAAGCGGTATGAATATCTTCCTCATCTGTCAGTTGCCTCTCAGTCCCCTTATAGGTACTTAGGATGAGTCACTTTGGAAAGTCACTATATGTAGCTGAAACATTTTGGGGTAGTGGCCCCCAGTGCCCGTGCATTGAAAGTCCTTAATTTAGGGCGCCTGGGTGGCTCAGTTGGTTGGGCGACTGCCTTCGGCTCAGGTCATGATCCTGGAGTCCCTGGATCGAGTCCCGCATCGGGCTCCCTGCTCGGCAGGGAGCCTGCTTCTCCCTCTTACCCTCCCCCCTCTCATGTGCTCTCTCTCATTCTCTCTCAAATAAATAAATAAAATCTTTAAAAAAAAAAAAAAAAAAAGAAAGTCCTTAATTTAAAATGTCCCACCTGGGGCGCCTGGTGGCTCAGTCGGTTGAGTGTCTGCCTTCAGCTCAGGTCATGATCCCGGGGTCCTGGGATCGAGCCCCGCGTCAGGCTCCCTGCTCGGCAGGAAGCCTGCTTCTCCCTCTCCCACTCCCCCTGCTTGTGTTCCCTCTCCCACTGTGTCTCTCTCTGTCAAATAAATAAACAAAATCTTTAAAAAAAATAAAATAAAATGTCCCACCTGTGCCTTTTTTAACATAACCACTTTGGGGCAGTGAAAGTTACATGTTTTCTCCTTAGGGTTGTGAGGGAGCCTTTGGGGACCCTCAACAGCTTAACCCCAATTTCTGCCTGGCTTGCTAGTGGGCCAAAACTTATTTAAACAACATTAAGTTATGGGGCGCCTGGGTGGCTCAGCCATTAAGCGTCTGCCTTTGGCTCAGGTCATGACCCCAGGGTCCTGGGATCGAGTCCTGTGTCAGGCTTCCTGCTCCACAGGGAGCCTGCTTCTCCCTCTGCCTCTGCCTCTGCTTCTCTCTCTGTCTCTCTGTTTCTCATGAATAAATAAATAAAATCTTAAAAAAAACAAAACAAAATAACATTCAGTTATGTTATAGGCACCTGAAAGTTGCCATTCACTTTCCAGAGGAATATATTGAACTTCTAGGAAATTCTTTTTTGGGATTGTTTTTATCCTGAAGAATAACCCATTTAAAAATCAAATTACTGTTACGGTTGACTTTTCCATTCTGCATAATGCAAATTGCCCCATTATTTTCGGCCGCTCGAGCAGCAGTAGGGATGGCAAGCCCATGGGTGTCCTCCCAGGTTGGCCCCGGCCGGCCGCTTCATTACACAGGCCTCTCGAGCCTCGTCTCCTTGTCTGTGCGGTGATAATGCGGGAACCGTGAGCTCTGGGGGTTGTTGTGAAGGTTACAGAGACGCCGGGTGTGGACTTTGAAGGCCGTGCCCAGCGTACAACGCACACGTGGTGAGCTGAGGCAGCAGCTCCCGTTAATTGGTAATGCCGAGGCACCCGAGTTCCAGAACATCCTGTGCCTCTCTTTCCAGGGTCCTTTTTTCTAAGCCATGACATTAAAAAGAGAAAGCGACTCAGGAGTGGTTGGTGCTTGTGGAGTCCTCTACAAAGCAAGCTAATTGACATGGGACATGCCCCGTAGTTCAGGGGGTTTTCCTGGGCGGTGGGACCTCGTTTCAGAGGCTGAACTAGCCTGTTTCTCCTGACTGGTCCTGTCCTCCAGGGTCAAGGTGAAGGCCTGGGGTGTGTGTGTGGGGGGGCACCAGTCCTGCCAGGAGGCTGGTGTTCTCACCAAAAGTCTCCCCAGGAAGCATGAAGGACCCCGAGGGGCCTTGTGCGGAATGACGTGGGTGTTGGAGAGAGAAGGGCTGGGGCCTTGCCTGTGTGTAATCACGGGCAGGTCACTGCATCGGGCTTAGCCCGGCTTTGTTCCCATCTGGGAAATGGCAGAAGACAGTCTGCTTTTTCACAGGAGGGATGAGGATTTAGGGAGGTTCTCGATGTCTGTGTTAGGGCCGCGTGAGTAGCAAAGCTGGCCAAGGGGCCTTGGAGTCATGGACTTGGATTCAAGTCCCCGCTGCTGCATCGTAAAAGTGGAGCCCTTGGGTATGCCGTGGGCCTCAGTGTCCTCTGTGCAGTGGGGTAATGCCTAGCACAGAGGGCTGTGCGAAGAATGGCATGGGAGGAGCTTCGAGCAGGGCCTGGTGCTCATATGGTGATGCTCTGGTGTTGTCCGTGTTGCAGACCTGGTCCTGCCCTCTTGAAACTTTGGCTCTGGGACGGATGGGTTCTGAGGCTGTGGCTGACAAAGAGCAGTGTCTGTCTTCTCTTAAGATTAAGGGTATGGGGGCGCCTGGGTGGCTCAGTCGGTTAAGTGTCTGCCTTCAGCTCAGGTCATGATCCCGGGGTCCTGGGATCGAGCCCCACATTGGGCTCCCTGCTCAGCGAGGAGTCTGCTTCTGCCTCTCCCCCTAGCTCATGCTCTCTCTCTCTCTCTCTCTGTCAAATAAATAAATAAAATATTAAAAAAAAAGATTAAGGGTATGGAGGAGCACCTGCTGGCTCAGTCATTGAAGTGACTGACTCTTGGTTTCAGCTCAGGTCATGGTCTCAGGGTCGTGGGATCAAGCCCCGCATTGGGCTCTGCACTCAGCGTGGAGTCTACTTGAGCTTCTCTCTCCCTGCGTTTGTGTGTGTGCTCTGTCTCTGTCTCTGTCTTTCTCTCTAAAATAAATATGTAAAAAATGAAAGATTAAGGTTACGGATATCAGGGGTGGAGCTGGGCGGATAGGACACTTGGCAGCAAAGGCAAGTGCACCCTCCTTGGAGGATCAGGGAGAGCCGTAGTGTCTCTGGTGCTAATGGGGGTGTGAGGAAGCGGTCCCCTGTGGCATCCAGAGAGGAGCCCAGACGGGGAGGGCTACGGGGAGCAAATGCCCGGGGGCAGGAAGCAGCCACAGGCAGATGAGTGCCAGAGGATGTCTTCTGCATGGGTGGGCAGCATTATTTCTCCCTGAAGCCACCCATGAGTGGAGGTTTTCCTACCAGGAACATAACTAAATCATTTGGATTTGGCCTCATAAACTGCTGATTTACGAAGACTTGGTCAAGACCTTGTCCCACTGCTTTTTTTTTTTTTTTTTAAAGATTTTATTTATTTGACACAGAGAGAGGGAACACAAGCAGGGGGAGTGGGAGAGGGAGAAGCAGGCTTCCCGCTGAGCAGGGAGCCCGATGAGGGGCTCAATCCCAGGACCCTGGGATCATGACCTGAGCCGAAGGCAGACGCTTAATGACTGAGCCACCCAGGCGCCCCTGTCCCACTGCTTTTTAAAGAGAAGAAAATTAAACTGTTGTTCAGGATGGACTTGTTTTCCAAAGGCACATTCAGAGTTACTGGCAGAGCTGCTGTGGGCTTTCTGACTTGTGTTGAAGGCCTAGTCCCGGCCAGGGGAGGGGTGTGCCGATCTCTCTCGGGGCTCTTACCCTCTCCACTTGCTGCAGAACGCCGGATTTGTGACTGGTAAATAAAATGCAGATTGTCTTGCTGCCTGGAGTGAAAACAGCCTTCCTCTGATCTGAACTTGACGTCTTGTGTGTTTTTCCCTTGTCGGGGACGTGATGGCTGGTCATCCTGAAACTTGTATCGTGTGGCTGGCCACCTGGGCCTGGAGGAGGTGGGGGGGCCTGCGGGGGCTGCTGTGGCCACTGCTGGGGGGTGGGGGTTGTCTCAGGCTTCGGGAAGCAAGTGTAGAAGGAGGAAGTCTCTTACGTTCCCGGACTGTCACGTGTTGACCGTTCCTCCCCAGTAGTGCGGCGGCCGGCGCGGCTCAGGATGGTCATCCCGGACTTGCTGCCGGGAACTTGATGGGAGGGAGTTTCTTCCTCATCTCGTTATGTCCATGGCTCACCTTGTTCTTGAAGCAGAACCCACTCGCCGCGGATGTTTCTTGGACGGACTATCCCCGAAACCTGCCCTCTTAGAACCTAGTTGTTAGTAATAATTAACTCAGCAAATAGATTTTTGAATCCTTAATCCATGCCAGGCATTTGGCCAGGCAGGGGTGTCTGGAACCTGTTAGCCCGCTGCCTGCCCGAAGCTTAGAAACCAGGGGAGGGACGGGAGCAGTTGTCTTGGCCGTGGCCAAAAGGAACCTCAGAGGAAAGAGGACCTGCAGCTTCCTGGGAGAGTAGGGGACAGCTTCTCAGAGGAGGTGGCCTTGGGAGTGTGCCGTGTCTCCCTGTGGCACCTGCTGCCAGACCCCCAGGGGCGCTGGTGGCCCAGCCGGGGAGAGCACCCAGGCCATGGGGTTTTGAGAGGCGAGGGTGACCGCACAAGGCTGCTGAGGCTGGCAAGGCTGGGGCGGGAGGGCCCTGTGCCAGCTCGGGGAATTTAGGCTGATCCTGTCTTTAGAAAACGTGTGACTTGGAGGCAGGCCATCTGCAGCTGGCCTCCTGGCAGGCGCCCAGCGTCCACCCTGCAGCCTCTCTGAGAAGCGAGCGCTTTGTGCATGCAGCCCCCCCTTCAGGGCACCGTCGGAAGGCAGGTGCTCTGGCGGGTGCCTTCTGGTTTCATAGGACTGGTGGCCCCAGGCGGAAGGGTTTGAGGACAGGTGGCCTTGGCCCTTGTGGGGTTTGGTTTGAGAGTATGTTGCAAGCAGGACATTTTTGCTTTTAGGTTTATTTCCCTGAAGGCTGACAACCTTGTTTGTGGGGCTTAAGGAACTTCATTTGGACTTGGAACCAGCGGAGGCGTCAAAGGTCATTCATCTTCTCCCTGGAAGAGGCCCTTGTCCTGCTGGCCTGGCCCCCAGCAGAGAGGCAAGAGGAGTGGAGAACAGGCCACGGCCAGGCGGCTTTGGACCCCGTCACACCTGCTTTGCCGCCCTCGTGCTCTCACGGTGGCGATTCTGAGAGGGGGTCCTTGCATTCACTCAACACACACGTTTTGTGTTCTGTGTATTCTAGTATCAGAACTGCAGTTTAAAGGCGTTTTTTGTAGGTCCTTCAGCTCTTCGTGCAGCTGAAGTAGAGGAAATTCACATTTACGGGGCACGTACTGTGCTCAGACGTGGGGTGTCCCGGCACTCTCGCCGAGCCTTGTCATTTCACGTATGAGTTTTGTGGTGTCGCCCACTTTCCTGCTGGCCAGGAGGCAAGTTGAGGTCCAGGAAGGTTCTACTTCTCCCCGTGGTAAGCGGCGGAGCCAGAATGTCAGCTGGGCTGGTCACCTGGCTCTCAGCTCTGTTTGCTGTGAGGATTTCCTCTCGTGTTTCTGGCTTTTTGCCAGTTTGACCTGTCGGACTATTGATGGTGTTTGGGTAATTCTAATAACTCTTGACATTGCGAGTGATTAGCTCTTCACCATGTGCCAGAAATGTTTCTTGCCGTGTTTTCCTTTTAATTAAAAAAATGTAGAAGTCTCCAGTTTATGTGCATTGGAATGTCCCTGTGTCTTCCTGTTGTGAATCCTGTTGTTCCACAGCGTGGTTGAGTTCAGGGATTTCCCGGGGCAGGGGCTTGGGCGTAGGTGGCGGTGACTTTGCCTGGAGGAGCTCAGGGCTGGGGACTCGGGCTGGGGAGTCCAGCCCAGGAATTCGAGGGCAGTGTGAACTGTGGCCTGAAAATGTGTTCATGTGTGCTGAAGGCGGTGCCCGGATTCTTTTGGAGGATGAACTGAGGTTTGCTCAAGTAGGTTAGAGAAGCACTTGATGGAATACTTGATGGAATTTTTTTTTTTTTTTTAAGATTTTATTTATTTATTTGACAGAGAGACACAGCGAGAGAGGGAACACAAGCAGGGGGAGAGGGAGAAGCAGGCTTCCCGCAGAGCAGGGAGCCCGATGCGGGGCTCGATCCTAGGACCCTGGGATCATGACCTGAGCCGAAGGCAGACGCTTAACGACTGAGCCACCCAGGCGCCCCTGGAATTTTGTTTTTGTATTAAATCCTAATTTTGTGTTTTTGTTTTGGCTTAGTACAGTGTGTTTCTACTTTCTAAGAAAAATTGATAATTGATTAATACAACATCATGAATAAATAATCCTTTCTCATTCACTGGGTCATATTTCAAGTTTTTATTTTATTTCTTTAAGATTTTTATTTATTTGACAGAGAGATAGCAAGAGTAGGAACACAAGCAGGGGGAGTGTGAGAGGGAGAAGCAGGCTTCCTGCCAAACGGGGAGCCCGATGTGGGGCTCGATCCCAGGACCCTGGGACCATGACCTGAGCCGAAGGCAGACGCTTAATGACTGAGCCACCCAGGCGCCTGTCAAGTTTTTATATATAGTTCCGTCTATTTCTGAATTTTGCATTTTGATTCATTCCTTCATATTTTTTATTTTTTATTTTATTATTTTTAATAAGGAAGAGGAAATGCTTTTTTAAAAGATTTTATTTATTTGACAGAGAGAGTGAGCTCAAGTAGGGGAAGCAGAAGGCAGAGGGAGAGGGAGAAGCAGGCTCCCTGTTGAGCAGGGAGCCCGATGTGGGGCTCGATCACAGGACCCTGAGATCACGACCTGAGCCAAAGGCAGACACTTAACGGACTGAGCCACCCAGGTGCCCCACATTCCTTCATATTTTTATTTTTACTCCAATGCCACACTGTCTGGCTGGTTCCTTCGATTTCTGGGAGGGAGGGAGATGACCCCCTTCCCTGTTCTTCTAACAAATTTGCTTTTGCTGTGTTGACTGGAGAAGGACCAGGCTTCCTGAAGGGGAGCAGGAAGGCTCAGTGACACCCAAAAGGGAGTGGCTGTCACTGTTCCCAGTGTGCTTCAAAACCTTCACCCACTGACTCTGATGATGGCAGCTACCAGCAGAGTGCCTGCCAGGGGCTACTGCCTTGGGATGCTTTCCTCATGGTACTGACTGAATTCTCCCCAGGCAGTCAGTACAGCTGGGGTTAGAGCCCAGGAAAAGTCCCAGGAGAACCCAAGAAAGTGGGGCGTCTGGGTGGCTCAGTCGGTTAAGCGTCTGCCTTTGGCTCAGGTCGTGATCTCAGGGTCATGAGATCAAGCCCTGCACTGGGGTCCCTGCTGGGTGTGGAGCCTACTTAAAAAACAAACAAGAAACAACCCAGGAAAGTACCATTCTTTATGTTGTTCTACACAGTGGATCAGATTTCAATAACCCAACCAGATTTCTTTAGTTTTGACATTTTGAAGGACAATAGAACCTTCTTAAGCAGGGTTCTCCAGCTGCTGGGGGCTGTGCTGTCCAGGCCCCATCGTTTCCACTTTGTCTTAGGCCAGAGAACCATAGGCAGATGTGTGTGTGAGTGACAGCTTTGACTCTTGTCACTCAAGTCTTTATTGTAGGTTTATGGTCTTTGTTTTTCCTTTTTTTTTTTTTAAATTTTATTTATTTAGAGAGAGAGGACGAGTGGGGGGGCAGAGGGAGAGGGAGAAGCAGGCTCCATGTGGGACTCGATCCCAGGACCCTGGGACCATGACCTGAGCTGAAGGCAGATGCGTAACCAGCTGAGCCACCCGGGTGCCCCTTTATTTTTCACTTACTGATTATCTGCTTTTCTGAGCCAGCCTTCTACCTGGGTTTTTATAACTCCAATGCTAAGCTATTCATCCACTAGGTATGGCCTATTTTGGGGCTAGTCCTATAGATCCCAGCTGTGCTGCTAAATAATGCTATGGTCTTGGACCCATTTCTTAACTTCTCTGAGCTTTGGTTTCCTCCCTGGTAAGGGGGATAATGTGTCCTACCTTGTGGACGTGCGGAGGGCCATGGCTGACTTGGATGTGGTTGGGGTCATCTCATGCCACATGGAGTATACACCATTTATCTTGTTTTCCTGTCTTGATGACGACATCTTGATTTTAATGCTGTCTTGGAACAAGTAGAACTCGACTTACATGTGGGTTATGAATTCATGTACTTTTGACTGAGGTGTTCTGTTCATTTATTTTATTTTATTTTTTAAGTAGGCTCCATGCCCAGTGCAGAGCCCAGTGTGGGACTCGAACTCATGACTGCGAGATCAAGAGTTGGCCCCTCCAACTAACTAAGCCACCCAGGCACCCCTTCTGTTTATCATTTTTTAAAAAACATGAAAAACAACGGTTTCTCTGCCTGGCCTTGTCCTCACATCCCCTGTGCCGGCTTGGGGGTCAGACATGTGACTGGTGGGGTGCTGGTGATGATGAACAAGGGGACTGTTTAAGTATTTTTACCCTAGCTGTAGCCTTTGTTTGGGTTATGGTCCTGTTATTTTATATCGTGGTGATACATGCTAAAACTCTGGCTTCTGGTCCTGAATTAAAACTTGGATATGTAGGACTTTTTTCAAGGATTTGTCCCTAGAAGGGGTGTCAGAACATTTGAGCTGTATAGCAGGAGTGTGTCAGGCTTTTAGGACCACTGTCTTAATTTCCATTTTTGTGATTTTTTCTAGTTTCTCCTTGGACCAAGATGACTGATGGAAATCTCTCCACCTCTACAAATGGTGTAGCCTTGATGGGCATTCTGGATGGTCAGCCAAGAAACCACATTCAGAACCTGCCACACTTGAATCTCAAGGCACCCAGGTCCCTCTCATTGCCAGAGTATGGGCCCAAGCTGAAACTTGGTCCTTTAGAAGATCGGCACAGCCTTAAGTCCGTGGACTCAGGCATTCCCACCCTCGAGATCAGTAACCCGGAACCCGTCCCCTGCAGTGTGGTCCACGTGAAGAGGAAGCCATCGGAGTCGGAGATCGTCCCCGAGCGAGCTTGCCAGAGCGCGTGCCCGCTGCCATCCTACACGCCCCCAGCTCCCAGCAGCGCCGAGTGGGAGCAGAGCGTGCGGAAGTCGTCCACGTTCCCCAGGACCGGCTACGACTCGGTGAAGCTCTACAGCCCCAGCTCCAAAGCCCTGAGCCGCAGTGACGATGTCTCCGTTTGCAGCGTGTCCAGCCTCGGCACAGAGCTGTCAACCACACTGTCCATCAGCAATGAGGACATCTTGGACCTCGTGGTCACGAGCAGCTCCAGTGCCATCGTGACCCTGGAGAGCGACGATGACCCGCAGTTTACTGACGTCACCTTGAGCTCCGGCAAGGAAACCCATGAGCTGCGCCAGCAGGACTGTGTGGATGGAACTGAGGATGGGAATAAACTGAGAATTTTGGGACCACTTAGTAGCTTCTTCACCAGGTAACACCGTCTTTGTCTCTACGAGAGTTAGGTTATCCGGACCGGCTGCCCTGTTCTCATCCGAAATGTGCTGTGTGCCTCCTGCCTTGCTAAGCAGGCCCGGAGTCATGCAGGCGACTGTCTTCTCCCCGTAGCCCAGAGTCCTGTGCAGTTGTGGGTAGGACTGGTCTGGAGGTGATTCTGCTGTTTGAGCCCTCACCACTCGCCGTCACCTCTGTGTCTTTCCCTGGCTCACTCGCACACTTTGTTGTCATTTCCCAGCCTCTGACCTGCTGTGGCGGGAGGGTGACCCACAAGTGGCCAGTGCTAATAGATTAGCGGCCTTACTTTGTCAGCCTCATCCTCTGCAAGGCCCTTTACGCTCATCACTTGAGCTTCTTGGGCCCAACAGAGGGTTAGGAACCCACGTTCCACCCCAGCCCCCACCGCATAATGCAGTGGTGTTTCCAGGCAGCTCTGCCCTGTGTTCCCGCAGGGCTGTGCACTGGGTCCCTGTTCTGACGCTGGCCCTGCGGCCACCGCTTCCCCTCCTAGGCTGGGACCAGGCCACTCAACTGAGGCCCCAAACCAGGGCCTGTAGGGCCCCTGTGTCTCCCCTCCAGCCCTGGGGGCACAGCTCCCGCACGCCTGCCTCTTACCTGTACTCTCGTGTTTTCGTTCAGCAAGTGTGTGTGTCCCCGGCTCTGCTGTTGGCAGGGAATATGGGAGTAGTATGACCATCGAAGTGCTACAGGTCATGCCTTCGGGTCAGGTTCACGGGCTGGGGACACATCAGCCAGTCATACGAGCGGCCGTGGACGTCTGGGCTGTGCGGCGCTGTGAGGAAGGGCCCAGGGCTGAGAGACAGTGTGCAGGGGCGTGGCGGCCCGTCCCTAGCTGCTCCTCGGGGGCCCCGTTGCTGCGGGCGATGCAGCTGCCCGTGTGTGTGTGTGCTGGAGCAAAGCCCGTGTAGGACGCTTTGTGGTACTGGGTGTCCCCTTTTTTCTTTTTAAAGATTTATTTATTAGCGAGAGCACGAGTGAGGGGAGGGGCAGAGGGACGAGGAGAATCTGCAGCAGACTCCCTGTTGAGCATGGAGCCCGACCCGGGGCTCAGTCCCACGACGCTGAGCTGAAATCAGGAGGCAGACACTAAACCGACCCAGCCAGCCTCGCGGCCCTGGGCGTCCCTTTGCGGTGCCGTGCTGTGCTGGCTGGGGTCCGCTGGAGACTTCTGTGCCTGCGGGCACGGAGCTTAACTCACTGCAGCCCCAGCTGCTGCTGCATCTGAATGTGGACATCGTTTCGAGTGAGCCTAAGACCAGTTTTGCGTGAGAAGATCTCTGGTGTAGGCTGTGGTCTGTGGGGCGCCTCTTCTCTCTGATGTGCCGGCAGCCAGGCGTCAGGCTTCCCTAGTCCCAGAACTCCGTAACCCAGGACCGCCTTCAGTGGGAGGAGCCCAGGAGCCCTGGGGGCGACAGTCACTGTCCCTTCTGAGGCCATAGCCCTAAAATAGGTGGTTGTGGTTCCAATTAGTGTGGCCGAGCTGTTGTCTTTTCATAGATCGGTGTTTTCAGCATTTCCTGTCTGTAGATACCACCTGGGTACCTGTTAACCAGCTGCGGGGTCCTCAGGATCCATCCCAGAACTCCAGAATCAGAATCTCAGGGGAAGGGCTTGGGAGACAGGTTTTTGGAACCATGTGGGGGTTCTTGGCAAGTTTGGAAACGTGGTTTGGAATGGGGATGGCTGGGAAGCAGCCTAGAGGAAAGAGCTGAGCTTTGGATTGAACAGACCTGCACCCACATCCTAGCTGTGTGACCTTGAACAAGTTACTTCACCTCTCTGAGTTCGTTTTCTCATCTCTAAAATCGCATTGAGTAAGTGCCCAGCACAAGGTGCCTATTATGTTGTTGATGTACAAGGTCCTCGTACGAGACCTACTGCGTGTGGTGGTCACGGGAATGGGGTGGGTTCACGTGTGAAACAGGATCGACCCAGACAGTGAGCTGTCAGGTCTCAGTCGTTTGGGATCATCATGGCTGCACCTTGTTTTGTCTGCTGCCTTGTCTCACCGAGTTGGAGCCTCTTCTCCCTTTGAAAGGACATGCCATCAATTACTGTGGATCATTGCTAAAACTGTGTGTTTTTTTTAATTGAAGTGTAGTTGAGGTATGGTATTATGCTAGTTTGAGATGTAAGACAGTGATTGAACTTTCTCATACGTTTACTAAATCATCGTGGAGATGGATCTCAGCACCATCTGTCACCCTACAAAGTTGTTACCTGGTGTTGACTACGTTCTGTTCCCTGTGTTGTACACCTCTGTTCCCTGTGTTGTACACCGTGTTCTTTTGTCTTGTTTTATAACTGGAAGTTTGTACCTTTCAGTCCCCCTCCCCTGTTTGGCCCCTCCTCCTCCTCCCCACCAGCTTGCTCTTTATATCTCAGTCTGTTCCCCTGTTGTTTTGTTTTTCAGAGTGTGCATATAAGTGAAATTATATAGTATGCTAGAGCTGCTGTTTCTTGAAAATCTTTTGTAGCTTTGTGCCACAGAAATGAAAAGTCTCCTCTTTGTTTTATTCTCTGGTTCTTGTCTCCTTACCCCTTTTATAAAACATTAAAAATTTTTTTTAATTTTATTTATGTATTTAAGTGATCTCTACACCCAACGTGGGGCTCGAACTCCCGACCCTGAGATCAACAGTCGCATGCTCCACTGACTGAGCCAGCCAGACACACCCTCCCTTACCCTTTTAATGGCTGTGACATTATTTGAGCCATTATTAAGCACTTCGGGGAAGCAGGTGGAATGTTAATGACAAACAGATCAAAATACATGATCTCATGAGCTGAGTCTAGTGAGTTTTTTTGCCCTAGAGTCTTAAAGTGTTAGAGGAGAGTTCCAATCTAGAATTCCTTTGAGGGGGAAGGTTCTGTGGCAAGAATGTTTGGAACCCACTACACATTTTACAGGTGAATTACAGAGGGGGCCTGGCTCACAGTAAGGCCTGTATGAGTTTCGTCGAGGGCAGGGCTGGGGCTAGAGCCAGGCCTCTGGGTTTCCAGCCCAGGCTTCTGAGTCCTCCTGTTTCTCCACTTTACCCGCTGTGCCCAGGCGACTTCCTTTACCCTAGTGCCTGTCTGTTCTCCTTGTCCTCACTGAGTCGATTTCTAGGAAATTGCCGGGGGGAGCATGGGCAGTAGTGGAAGGCTCGTTTCAGAGAATGGGGCTCAGAGGAAGGGCTGGACACGGTCACGGAATGAACTTGTGGCCCGAGGGGGCAGACCAGTTGGTGGCCCTGACTGCTTGATGGAGGGTGGTCTGGGTGAGACAGGAGCAGAGAAGTGACAGGATGGCAGGCTGGGCCCGACCACTGCCCCGTGGAAGCTGCGGACCCAACTCCCTCTCTCCCTTTGACCCGCTCTTCATCCGGGCTGTCAGAAGCCCTGTGGTGCAGATTCCACCTTGCGCTGAGAGGTAGTCCTGGGCCTGAAGGGGCTCACAGCTGGTGGGGGAGACCGAGCAGGCACGGCGGGGGAGGGGTATGAGCGTGTGAGCCTGTGAGGGTGCCCGCGCCAGGGCTGGGTTCAGTGTGAGCTCTCCTGCTTAAAAGCTGTGTGACATTGGGCAAGTTACTTTACTCCTCTCTGAGTGTTAAATGGGGCATAAAACTGCTTACGGTTAGAGATCAAATAGGTAAACATCTAGCACACTTCTTGATAAGTAGTAAGTAGTAGCTATCTATGATTCTAACAAAAACGTTATCACTTCTAAGAAATACATTTTTCTGAAGTTTTCTCTAGTTCTTATCCTAATGTGGTGTTTATTTCAATCAAAAGTTATTATTGAAAAAGTTAAATCAGGATTTCTGCACTGTTGACATTGTGGGATGGATAAATCTTTGTGGTGGGGGCCGTCCTGTGCCTTGAATGCCGGGAGCCCTTCCCAGTGGTGCAGCCGGGCATCACCTTCTGTCCTGGGCAGGGAGGGCTGGGCAGAATCACCCAGCCTTTGAGAACCATCCTGCCCGCAGGTTGTAAATGTTGCTGTTTCCCTGAAGGAAATTTACTAATGTAATGTAATTTGAGCAGGATCCTCCTAGTTTGGAGAGAGGGACTATGTTAAGGGATTCTGTTCCACCGGTGTAGTTGAACAGTGTTTGTGTAAACACTTGGGTGGCAAAGACCAGAGGCATCCAGTAACACACGTTTTCCACAGGAGACGGGTTGTTTCTGTGAAGCCAAGGGCTTCAGGCTGCTAATCCGCACGGGCCTGGAAGGTGATAATCAGCTTTGACCTTTCGGCTTCTTTTGGCGGCCCTTTATGTTGCCCTCAGCAGAGATGGTCTGGGTGTCCTGCTGAGGAGCGATGCCTGGGCCACAGTGGAAGCAGGAGGAGGGGCTTGCGGAGGGGAGCTGTGGGGAGCTGCGGGGGAGGCTGGGAGGCACGGTGCCCCGGCTGCGTTCGGGGCTGTGCGGATGCATTTCTCCGGTCTGCTCCCTCCCCACCCCAGCCGAGGGCCCCCGGGGCACAGTCTGCCTGCATTGGGCTCACCCCAGTGGCCGTGAGCTGTAACACAGCGAGGAGTGTGCTGGGTGAGCTGGAGCTGCTCGGACCCAGGTTCGAACCTGGGCTCTGCCATTTTCGACCTCCAGAACCCCCTCTGGTCTGTGGTCCCCTGTGTGTACTGGGTGGCGGGGGTTCATTGCGTCTCTTGTAAGCGGCAGACAGAGTCTTACTTGAGATGCTATGAGAGCAGCTCTGGGCAGAGGTCATCCCCAGCCTGCCGCTTGGATTTCTGGCCCTGCTCTCTGCTTTTGTTGGGGATTCGCATAAGATTCCAGTTTTTAGGGGTCTGTATAAGGAAAAACGTGAAACCATTGTTTTGAGAAAAACATCTTTAAGGCATTTTGACTTGGTGTGAATGCGTTCAACTACAATTTCTAGGCTTTGGGGATTTGATAACTTGGAAGGTGCCTTGAGCAGTGCTGAGGAAGAAATGTGCTCCTTGCTTTCTTATTTCTCTTCTTTTTTTAAAAGAAACTTTTTTTTTTTTTAAGTGGGGGGGGAGAGGGGAGGGAGGAGGGACAGAGGGAAAGGGAGAGACAGAGAATGTTAAGCAGCCTCCGTGCCCAGCCCAGAGCCCAACGAGGGGCTCAGCTTCCCAATCCTGAGATCATGACCTGAGTGGAAACCAAGAGTTGGAGGCTCAACCGACGGAGCCGCTCAGGCGCCCCCTCCTTGCTTTCTTTCTGGAGAGGTGAGTTTGTTTACCAGCAGGGCAGATGCACTTCGGAGGCACCGGGAGTGACAGGTAGCGGTGGTGGTGGCCGCGTGCCCTTCTGAGCGCGTTCACATGGTTGCCGGACTTGGTCTCAGCCACCGTAGGAGAGTATGCCGTGGTAGGTAGGCTCTGCGGGCGGGCTTGTGCATCCTCCAGGCCGCCTGCCTTCCAGGGCGTGCTCCTTCCCTGTGTGTCTTCGGGGTCTCTTGGAGCTGGGGTTCTGGGTGGGAATTGGGTGCCATCAGATTCTCCCAGGAGGAGTGATTCGAAGCTAGGTAGGCGGAGACCACGAGGCTGTGTTCTGCCGTCCGGCGGCGTCAGGCTGTGCGGCTCTCCGGCGTCGGCCCCGTGCTCATCCCCTGGCTGGTGCCAGGCCGCTCTGGTGGCTTCCCGGCCCCGCTGCATTCCCGATTTCCAGGGTTCGAGGGGCAGCTCTGACACAGCAGCTCCCCGGGTGCGGGCGGGTGCCTGGGGGCCCAGGTTAGAGCCCGTGACTTCAGCCCTCGTCAAGATTGTGGAATCACCTAAGTCCTTGAGTTGTTAGATCCTTTCTGCTTAAACTTTTTGGAGTGGTTTCTATAACCTGCACCGAAAGCTGATGGATTTGGGTAAGTCCTGTGAGTAATTCTTACTCAGAGGTGGGGAGACTGAAGCAGGGTGTGGTTAAGTAGCCTGGAAGGGATACAGCCATGGCATAGGGCTTGGGTCTCTGAACTTAGGGTTTTCATCTGGAGAATAGAAATACGTGCACGCGTCAAAGGGAGGAAGTGTGAGTGGATAAGCACCAAGCACGGAGGAGGCTCACCAGCGTCTACTTACTGACTTTTGCCCAGATGCGTGTGCGCCATGCGATCCCTGGGAAACAGCCCTGGTGGGTGTTCTCTGGACCTAGCTGTTTGCTGGCATGTGGGCTCAGGTAAGGCAGGCACTCAGCCTCGCTGGGGGCTTAGTGTCCTTGTTCGCAGAAGGAGCCGAGGGCATCTACCGTACAGAGCTGTGCGAAGGAAGAGGAGCTGCGTGGCCCAGGTGCTGAGCTCCGAGCTCCAGGCGGTAGGGGAGGCCAGAGTTAGGGGGCCGCCGGGGAGGGCCCTGTGCGCTGTGATGGCGGCTCCAAGATAGACGTCAAAGTCCGGAAAGAAATACAGGGGCTGAGAGGTCAGTGGGTCTTCGACAGTGTCTTGTGTGGGCACAAGGTCGAGACAGTGTTCCTCAGGCAGAAGATCAGCATGTGTGAGGTCATCGCAGGAGAGAGCTCAGCGTTTCTGGGAAAGTGCCGTGGCCTGCGGTGCTCAGGATGGAGAGCAGAAGGCTCACGTGCCCAACTCCAAAGTCACCTCTCTTTCTACCAGAGACACCACACTACCTCTTTTTAAAAAAAAAAAAAATTATTTTTAAGTAATCTCTATGCCCACGATGGGGCTCAGATTCACCACCCTGAGATCCAGACTCGTCTGCGGGGCGCCCCGGTGCTGCCTCTGGGAACACGTGTGCCCTGATCAGATGCGGGGGGCGGGGGCTGGGAGAGCAGGAGGACTCGCGCTGCGCTCCGGGGCAGGGTCTGCAGGCGTGTGGCTGGAGCACATGGGGGCACTGCGCACGGTCACGGGGGTCAGCTCTGCGGCTCCCCCTCGGCACGGAAGTTCCTCAGTGCGCAGAGAGCATCGTGTGTGAGCAGGTTGAGAATGCTCTCCCCTCTCACGGTGTTGGAGTTAGCCGAGCTCTGAGTCCTGAGGCCTTCCTGGGCTGGCTGGGGGCGGGCAGAGCAGAATCAGTGACAGGCGCTGGGCGGCCAGGAGCAGAAGCACAGAAGCTTTCAGCAAGGACGCTAGGAGGGCGGTTGCCATCGTACTAACCGCACATCTGTGAGGTGTCCCGATTATTCAGAGTCCTGTGCTCTGTGCAAGGGGGGCTTTCACTGGCGTGCACTGACCCTGTTTGGATCACCCTACTCCCGGGTGTTCAGTTCCTCTGGGACTTGTCGTACTTGGGTTTTCAGCAGCTCAGCCCCCGCATCATGGAATGCTTGCCTTTCTTTTCCCACTGCTGACCGACACCGTTGAGCTGCTACCAGCCCTTGTTTCAGCACCGGCCAGGTCCTTGGTGCCCTGACTCCAGCTCAGGTCATTTCGAGGGGGTTCTCCCAGGTGGGGAGGGTGCGGCGGATGGTGTAGGAGCCACAGGCGGCCAGTGTCCGTGCGGGGCCCGCGCTGCTGCAGGGACCGTTGGGGGAGCCGGGCCGACAGTGGCCCGCCGTGCTCACCGCGAACGGCCGCGCCCCGCTCCGTCGGCTGTGCTTCCTCTGTTTCCTTCTGGCCGCAGATCGCGCACACGCAGGTTCTTGAGGGTGTGCAGTGTGCCACACGTTGTTCCGGGCCCTTAAACATGCTTCTCATCATGCGGTTTTTCAAGAAACATTAACCGAGGGGCTCATGGGTGGCTCAGTCGTTAAGCGTCTGCCTTTGGCTCAGGTCATGATCCCGGGGTCCTGGGATCGAGCCCCACATCGGGCTCCCTGCTCGGCGGGGAGCCTGCTTCTCTCTCTGCCTGCAGCTCTCACTGCTTGTGCGCTTGCTCTTCCTCTCTCTTTTTCACAAATAAATAAAAAATATTAAAAAAAATTTACCGAGCATCTGCCCTTTGCCAAGGCATTGTGTTAGGTGCTTGGAATTAGGCTGTGGACAAGACAAAGACCCTTGTCCCTGAGGAGCTTCTATTCTAGTGGGAGGAGGCGGATAATACCCACGTAAGTACGTGGAGCACAGACGTTGGCGGTGATCCGGTGCCGTGGGGAAAACGAGGCAGGAGGAGAGACTGGCCAGCGCGGGCTGTAAAACAGGCTGGTCAGCAGCGCCCACCAAAGCAGGGCCCGCCAGGTGCACAAGCGAGAGGGACTTAAGCAGAGACGGAGGAGGTGGGGACGTTGACCCAGCAGACCCCTGGTGGAGCAGAGACAGGCAGGGAAGGGCCCGGGCGGGCCTGGTGAGAGGAACAGCACAGAGGCCGAGGGATGGACCGAGTGGGCCACGAGGGGGTGGAGATGCGGGCCTGTGGGCCATGTAGGGCTGCCTTTGACCCAGAGGCGGGGGGAGCAGCTGCAGAACTTGGAGCAGAGGAGACGTACTAGTCATCTACTAGTTTGCTACATGGTAGATGCCAAGTAACCAAATAGCGGATTAAAAACCTCAGTGGCCCATCATCACACAGCTGGGTTCTCTCTCGGGGTCTTACAAGGATGAAACCCAGGCACTGACCGGCTGAGAGTAAGGAACTGTTGGCTTCCCGGCTCAGTCGGGTCGTTGGCAGAGCTCAGTTCCCTGTGGTTTTAGGACTGAGTCCTTGGTTCCTTGATGGCCATCAGCTGGGGGCTGCTTCTGGTTTCTAGATGCTTCTCCTATTCCTTGCCATGTGTCCCCGCAGTCTTCAGAGCCGGCAACAGAGAATCCCCCTTGTGTACAATCCTTCTCACACTCTGAATCTCTTGCCAGGGACAGCCCCAGTTGGTTTTTAAGGGCTCACTGATGAGGTGAGTCCAACCAAGAATAACCTCCCTTTCCTGAAGTGATCTGTGCCGTGTGACACAACCTGACCATGGGAGCGACTGTCCCGACGTATTCATAGTTGATACCCACACTCGAGGGACACTGGAGGGGCGGCGGGCAGCGGGGTACCCTGGACGCCGAGGAGGGAGTGAGGTGGGGGGCAGCGTCCGTGAGTTCGAGAAAGAGCAAGAGGAGGGGAGTTGCTATCAGCAAGGCAATGGGAGCAAACCAATGGAGGAAGGAGTGGCGTGAGGTTTCTTTTTTCTAAGGCTGGAGAAATGGGTGTTTTTGTTTACTGTTAAGAGCAACCTAGTAAAAGAGCAGCGGCAAACCTAACTAGAGAGAGGAGGACTTGCAGAGCGGTGTCCTTCAGCGGCATCTGAAGGAGTGGGATCTGGTGCTCACGTGGACAAACTGGCTTCAGCTGCGTGAAATTCTCTAGCTTAAGAGGCGGTAAAGCAGAGGATGTGGGCGCAGAGGCTGGAGGACGGATGTGGCTGCGGGGGTCTGTGGGCGTCCTCGCTTTATTTAGTGTAGGTGGACTACTTTATTGTTTTTAGTGCTGTCTCATTGTTTTTCTGTGTGTGAATATAGATTTTTAATTTCAGCATATTTCTTTTTTTAATAGACTTTTTTTTTAAAGATTTTATTTATTTTTTGACAGGGAGAGACACAGCGAGAGAAGGAACACAAGCAGGGGGAGTGGGAGAGGGAGAAGCAGGCTTCCCACCAAGCAGGGAGCCCGATGCAGGGCTCGATCCCAGGACCCTGGGATCATGAGCTGAGCCGAAGGCAGACGCTTAACGACTGAGCCACCCAGGCGCCCCTTTAATAGACTTTTTTAGAGCAGTTTTACATCACAGCAAAATTAAGCAGGCAGTGCAGAGTTGGGGTGTCTGGCTGGCTCAGGCGGTGGGCATGCGCCTCTTGATCTCAGGGTCGTGAGTTCAAGCCTCCAGGTTGGGCGTGGAGCCTACTTAAAAAATGAGAGAGTGCAGCCTCCCCGGTATCAGCATCCTGACCAGAGAGGTACCTCGTTACAGTCAGTGGACCTGCACGGACGCGTCATTGTCAGCCGGAGCCCACAGTTAGAGGCAAGGTCACCGTCGGTGCTGTGCGTTCCGTGCGCAGTGACCGTGCCCATCGTTATGCTGTCGCACGAGGAGCTGCACTGCCCTAGACGGCCTCCTCCATGCTCCACCTGCTCCCCGCCCTCCCCACACACCCCTGGCAACCACCCATCTTCTTCCTGCCTCCATGGTTTTGTCTTTTCCAGACTGTCGTGGAGCTGGAATCCTAACAGCGCAGCCTTTTCAGATTGGCTTCTTTGGCTTAGTAGTGTGCATTTAAGGTTCCTCCCTGTCTTTTCACACATTGATGAAGCTCATTTCTTTGTAGCACGAAATACTATCTCATTGTCTGGACCGGACCCTTTATTTTACATTCGTCTACCTAAGGACATCTTGGTTGCTTCCAGGATTTAGCGGTTACCGTTAAAGTGGCTGTAGATAACCGAGTGCGGGGTGGGGGGGGGGGGGGGGTGGGAGGAGGTGTTTGTGTTGACATGAGTTCTCAGCTCCTTTGGGTAAACACCAGGGAGCCTGGTGCTGGATCGAATGTAAGAGTATGTTGAATTTCAGAAGAAACTGCCAAACTGCCTTGTAGGGCAGCCATGCTATTTTGCGTGCCCACCCACAGTGAGTGAGTTCCTGCTACTCCAGGAAGTACATGTTCTTGTGAAGCAGGAAGCAGGGTCCTCTGCTGACAGCGAGGCCAGGGATGGGCCCCTGGGGTGAAGGAGGTGTGATGAAGGAAGAAGGTGTGAAAGTCACGATGGGGAGTGTGATTGCAGGGGTGGGGGGGCAGGACCTGGCTGTGCGGTGGGAGAGCAAGCAGTGAGCCTCTTGGGGGGTATGTGTGCTGGGCCCGCGTGTGCGTGGGCCCTGGCTGTCATTGGACTGAGTGAGTCGGGTGAAAGGAGGGACAGGCAGGGGAATCGAGGGAGCGTGTACGCTGGGTAAGGGGTGAGGGATGTCAGGAGGGTGAGCGGCAGCAACAGGAGGAAGGACCAGTGGGGACCTTGGTGGGTGGAGGAATCGGAGGAGTCGGAGGGGGGGAATCCAGGCCTGAGGGTAGTGGGGTGCCTTCACGGTGTGGATAAATGGGCTTAGGTCACACAGCTAGCTGGCCGTCGAGCTTGGAGGGGTCAGCCCCCACCTCAACCCCTGCCCTGCTCTGTCTGCCAGTAAAGCTTGATCAACCCTGGGCAGTCACATGGTGTTCCAGCCGCATCTGGTGAATCCTCCAGGGAGGGTTGCAGAAAGGAGGCAAAGCGCCTTCATTCATCCCCTTTCTGGTGCTGGGTTGGGGGAGGGAGGCAGCAGTTCATCCCAGGGGCATTGTTATGACAGGTGCTGCTTCAGTGGGCTGGCCACGGGCACAAGAAAACCCGTTTATGAGCAGCACCTCGTCCTAAGGGAGAGGTTGGCGTGGGTGCCCTGCTCTGGGCACTGTGCCTTGGCGTGGACACAACCTCATGTGATCCTCTGGAGAGGCCCCGGCCGGGATGGCAAGAGGGGAAGGAAATGCCAAGAGGAAATGTCCAGGAGGAACATGGACCATCACCATGCAGGGCGTGGGCCGTCACTTCCTCTTCTTTAGTCCTTGGCCTTCTCCAGGGGACCCCGTCCTCCCCCCAGCTGGCTGCTCGTGGCCGATGTTCCTTTGGCATTCCCCACCAGACACCAGCCTGGACAACCTCCCTGCTATAGACGGTGGGGGCTCTCTCACTCAGGAACACCTTCTCCGTGCCTCTCTGAGGATCTGCATCCTTGCATCGTTTCTGCAAGTGCTTACCCACCTCCAGCCTCCACATGAGGACCAGCCTCACGGGCCTTCCTTGTGCCCACCAGAGGGGGCATAGAGAAGACGCTGGGGGTGGGTTTGCGTGTGTCCCAGAAGCTGCCCAGGGGCTGTGGCTTTGGCTCAGCACCCGATCTCCCGGCTGTTCAGGTCCTTGGGTCCCTCCCCTGCATCCGCGTCCCCGGAGCGTCTGTTGGGGCTGGAGCCCCTTGAGGTCAGCGTGGAGTGCGCGCAGGTGAAGATGTGGATGCACAGGAGGTCCCGGCAGCTGCCGTTGTGCGGGCTGTCGTGGGCTGCAGCCCTGTGTGGGGAGGGCCATGGAGGCCGCAGTGAAGCCTCCCAGATGTCGCAGGGGTGGATATCATCACTCCCTCCCCGCTGCACTGACAGCAAGTTGCCGTGTCCCACATGTCAAACGGAGAATTGGGCAGGTGGTCATCTGCAGCAGGAGGAACCTTCCTGAACCAACGCCTCATCTGCTTGCAGCCCTCCTTTCCTCCTCCCCCAGGCTCGGCGACCCCCTTCTGGAGCAGGTTGCACTCCTGCCCACCCCGTGAGAGAGGAGCCCACTGAAGATTCCCGGAGGAGTGGGGCCCCGGCTCCCAGCCCAGGCAGCCAACATTGTTCGGTGCCGTCGGTGGGCCCCCCCCAGCCTGGGTGCCCCTCGAAGGCCTGCATCTTACCCGTCCCGTGCTGGCACCTAGTTGGAACTGAGTAAACGTTTGTCAGATGGTTGAATTGAGACGTCTTCCATGTCCTCGGCGAACACCTACCGAGGACCGAGTGCTGAGGATGCGGCCGCCAACAGCCCTGTCCCCCAACTGAAAGTAACAGGCACCCCTTGTGGTCCACTGTGGGTGCACGGTTGCAAGCGATGCCCATGTCAGGCTTCAGGTGCCGGGAGAAATCGTCCGCAGGGTGTCAGGAGAGGAACGAGGGATGGGGAGGGGCGGGCTTAACCCCCTTGAGAAGCAGAAACCAGTGGGCTCGGGTCCCTCTTCCCACCTGTACGCGCTTCGTCCTCACCTCTTCTGTCATCCGGGGTCTCACTTGGGGTGTGGTTGTCACCTGAGCTGTCCGGCGTGTCAGCCGCTGGCCACGCACAGCAGTTCAGACGGGACTGGAGTTGGAAACCTGACTCTTCAGCTGCACAAGCCACATTACGGGGCTCGGCGGACACCTCAGGGACAGCCCAGATTTGTGCTCTTCCATCCCTGCGGGAGGCTCCGTTGTTCGGCGCTAGTCTGGATGGACTAGGTGACGATCTGGGACTTGACTTTTAGCCTTTGTTTTCGTCGACATCGAAAAGCAGCTCATGCCGGTTGTGAAAGAAGCGAATCCGGAGTGAAGCGAATGGAGCCGTGGGAAGCCTGCAGAAGGCACCACGGGCTAGGACCCCGGGGGGAGGGCAGGAGGCTGAGGCAGGGTGCCCTGCTCCTCGTAAGGCGGGCCCAGGGGAGGGGGGGGCCGAGCTGCTCTCGTCTGGACAGGGGCGGGGTTGGGGGGGCAGCAGCTGCCTGGCAGGGTGCTGAGAGGCTCCCTCGAGGTCCTGTCTGACACCGCCTCTGAGCTCTAGGGCACATTTTAGCATCCGGGGAGCCGCACACAGTGGAGGTGGAGGTGTCCCGTGGTGCCTCCAGCCCGGAGACCGAGAACCCGGAGGGCATTCAGAGAGGGCAGTCGTAGAGCGGGAGTATCTGTTCTGCCCATCTGGTGGGTGGCTGGGCTCCTGGCTCTGTTTTCCTGAACCTTGGTTTCTTGTCTCCAAAATGGCCACAGCAAGGCCGAGCATACGGAGTGCTTGCCATAGTGATCGCTGTGTTTGCGCCTCACCAGAATTTATTAGGGGTCTCTTTCCTGCTTATTACATGAATGAACGAATGAGTGAGCAAATGCTAGTAAGTGCCAACCTGCCCAGGAGATGAGCAGCAGAAAGGGGAGAACCGAGAAACAAAGGATTTAATCAGTCCCGAAGGGTGAAACGGGATTGACTTCCTCTGTGTGATCGGTGACTTGGGGAGGAGCTGGTCACCAGCCGGGCGTTCCCGTGATCCCGCCAGTTCACCACTAGATGTTGAACTTAAGGGAATGCGAACATGTTCTGTGTCCCATTTGGGTCTGATGATATGTTGTCCTTCCCTTGGGTGGGTTAGGAAACTTCCATTTGAGGAAAGAAACCTTTAAAGTTTGGCCACTTTTCGTTGGGTGTGGACACTGGAATTCCCAGTTGTCTCAGGTGGGGCGGGCAGGTGCCTTCACTGTGGGGCGTTAGAGGTGATCGCTTTCGGGAGTGGCGTGAACTGAACCAAGAAAGAACTTCTTCGGCCTGCACATCTACTTACGTGGCCAGATCGTGTTCCTGGTAAACCTCGCAGGCTGTAGTGTTTCTGCCCTGGCTTCTGGGAGGTGCAGGTGTCCTTAGAGATTCCACACCTGGGCGCCTGGGTGGCTCAGTCGTTGGGCGTCTGCCTTCAGCTCAGGTCATGATCCCAGGGTCCTGGGATCGAGCCCCGCATCGGGCTCCCTGCTCAGCGGGAAGCCTGCTTCTCCCTCTCCCACTCCCG
>NW_022589788.1:4185799-4271748 GCF_004348235.1 Phoca vitulina | reverse complement strand
TGCCCCGCATCGGGCTCCCTGCTCAGCGGGAAGCCTGCTTCTCCCTCTCCCACTCCCCCTGCTTGTGTTCCTGCTCTCGCTGTCTCTCTGTCAAATAAATAAATTAAAAAAAAAAAAAAAAGAAATTTCACACTTGTGAGGTGCCTGAGTGGCGCAGTCGGTTAAGTGTCCAACTCGTGATCTCAGGGCTGTGAGTTCGAGCCCCACACCAGGCTCTGCGCTTAGCATGGAGTGTGCTTAAGTCTCTCTCTCTCTCAAGTAAATGAATCTTTTTTAAAAAAAGAAATTTCACACCTGTAAGCAAGATAGTTTTGGGGAATGGGGGAAAGGAGAATGTATTCTGTGCAAGATTCATTCGGCTTTCTGCGTGTGTGCCCCGCCCTCCGTGCGCTGGCACTACTGGGAAATCATACACTGAGTCTTTATGGGAACTCCCAGATTTCTGTGTTTAGATACTTTGCCAGTCTGCCTTCTTTCTGTCCTTGGTGAGGTTATGGTCAGCCTGGGAGGAGTGATTCGGTAGGAAATGCAGGACACTGTGGGAGCGCAGCAGTTTGTGGGGTTTGGAGAAACCCACAGGCCACCCTGTTCCTACAAAGCAGTTCTCTCGCCACCAGCTGCTTCCTGCTCACAACGTTGATTTCCCTTTGCCCAGGTGGGTGTAGAATCTGTTCTACTTAAAAAATGTTCACAGAAGAACAGAACAATTAAAGCTATCTTGTTCTATTTTCTACCTATCAGTGCCTATTCTAAAGTGTTTATGGATTTATTTTGTTTGAGTATTTGGCATGGGGAACATTAAATTCTCTTATGTCTTCTGTATTTTTCGTGTGCACACAGACCTACCAGATTGCCACATCACATAGGCTAATTCCTGTTGATGTTAAGTGAGCTGAGTTTGTAACCGAAAGTTGTTTTGATTTCAGTTTTGCTGATTCTTTGTTGTGAGTAGTTGTGGTTTATCTCAGGATTCCTGTAAGGTTCTGTAAATGGAAGAGTGATGAGTCATCCAGATTTGCCTAATAGCTGTTCGGAGCCTGCAATGGTCCAGTTTTCCTGTTAATTCCCCGTTCTGTCCAGCCAGAGGCTTTTCAGACCTAGGCTCTGTGTACACACTGTTACAGGAATAGCGCATGTCTGCAGGACTTGGAAAACTAGGCTTGGATTTCAGTCCTAACTTCCTTTAGGTTTCAGGTTTGGGTGTGAGACCCATTTCCCACCAGGAGGGGAGATACGGGAAAGTGGTTCAGAGGTGGAGGGGGCCTGGCCTGGAGGGGGGCAGGGGAGGGGGAAGCGGCTGAGAGGCCAGGTGGACAAGGACACCGGCTGCCGGGTCAGCCATTGTCCTTACACCTGAGGAATCTTTATCCCAGAACGAGCCCCTCTTAGAAGCTGCTTTGAAAACAGGTATTTTTTTTTTTTTTTTTAAAGATTTTATTCATCTATTTGACAGAGACACAGCGAGAGAGGGAACAGAAGCAGGGGGAGTGGGAGAGGGAGAAGCAGGCTTCCCGCGGAGCAGGGAGCCCGATGTGGGGCTTGATCCCAGGACCCTGGGACCATGACCCGAGCCGAAGGCAGATGCTTAACAACTGAGCCACCCAGGCGCCCCGAAAACAGGTATTTTTAAAGCAGAAGAAATTGAGTGGTGGTCTGAGTTGGTGGGGAGGACAGCATGTTTACTTGTGGGATTGTTAGCTGCTGTAACAAACTTGAAATCTATGTGGTGGTGCGGGTGGATGCAAGTTCACTTGTGGCTGGTGGTCTCCCAGGGTCTTGTCATCTCATGGCTCTGGCAATTGCCCCCCCCCCCAGTTCTGTGGGGTCCTCTGCCTCAAGCCATGAAGGGGAGCGGTCAGAAAGGGGCTGGGGGGGGCACCGGGCCAGTGTCCGGCACACTGTAAGGGACGTTGGGAAACCGGGCCAGTGTCCGGCACAGTGAGGAGGTGGGTTTGGCAAATAGCCGGGAGCCTGGGCCATTTTTCAGGATCATTGTGGTTTTTGTTTTTTTTTTTTTTTTACAACCCTCCCCCCCCCCATGAGGATTAAATGCCTGGAGTTGATGAGTTGAATGCATTGTTATTCTCTTGCCTAAATGGTAGTCCCCACCACTTGTGGGAGAAATTCCAAACTACTTGGTGTGGCATAAGGAGCATCCTGGATCCAGCCCTGTGCACCTCTTGGACCTCCCACTCCCATTTTGTGCTGTAGCCATACTTAGAGTTCTCTGAACCAGATGTGTCTTTTCTCTGCACCTCGGTCCATTCCGTTCCCTCTGCCTCGCAAACTCCTGTTTGTCCTTTAGGAGTCCACTTAAGTGACACCTCCTCTAGGAAGTCTTCTCTGATCACCGCAACCCCTTCCAGGGCCTTCATTTGGATCCCACAGTCCCTGGACTTCTGAGACCGCATTGACACCCTTCCCACCCCCTCGAGGGACCGTGAGCTTCTTGAAGGCAAGGGCCACATCTTATTCCTTGTTTTCCTAGCCGGGGCAGACACTTAGTAGATGTTCAGTAAATAATCTGAAGTGAATGATATAGGTAGACTATACATTTTAAAAAGTAATAAATCTGATATACTTTTAAATCTAAATATTTTCCTTTTTCATTTTATTATTGTTCTAGATAAAGGGAGAAGACTCTCCCCATCAGTTTGGTCTTCCCTGTCAGGTCACACAGTTTGTGTAGGTTTTGGATTACGTGTGCAGCATCCATACCTGTGGTGTCTGCAAAGCTGGAATGTTCTTCTGAGAGATTTTTGGGATTTTTTGTTTTTTTGGGTTTTTTTTTAGGATGATAAACATTTTTTTTTTTAACGTATGTTTTCTTAAAGCTTCTCTTTGTTTAAAAATACACAGGAAAATTTTGGTTTTTTTATGTTCATCATTCTATTTTTGCCCTTTCCACTTTTATACCTACTACCAATTTTTCCCTCCTACTGTATTTCCTTAAAGACTTTTTATGAATTTTAAACCTAAAAATGTGTACTGTTTTATAGTTTGGTATCCTTCTTTTTACTCCTAGAAGACATTTTCCCACATAATTAGAATTGTTCACACATTTATTAATGTCTTTGTGGTATTCAATCCTGTGAATCATTTACTGGTTCAACCATAAGGAAATGGATTTTGTACCTGCTTTTGGATGATAAAATTATCTTTGTGCATGTCACACTGTGCGTTATCATCTATTTCCATGATTTCCTGGGACAGAATCCCAGAAGTGCTTCTTGTTTCCATGACCACTTTCCCGACCCCTGGTCAGCTCTGACCTGCCCTCTCCCGTGGGCATGGATCGTGAACCCCCCTGGAGCTCTCGGACCATGGTGTGATTTTACTGGCAGTGAAAATCCAGCCTCTGTTTGTTTTTTTTTTAAAGATTTTATTTATTTATTTGACAGAGAGACACAGCGAGAGAGGGAACACAAGCAGGGGGAAAGGGAGAGGGAGAAGCAGGCTTCCCACCGAGCAGGGAGCCTGATGCGGGGCTCGATCCCAGGACCCCGGGATCATGACGTGAGCCAAAGGCAGATGCTTAACGACTGAGCCACCCAGGCGCCCCCCAGCCTCTGTTTTATGAATGAGGATGGTCTCAATGAGGGTTGAGGGAGTGTTAGAATTTGTCATAGCTCTGGTCGCAGGTTACTGGAAATTGGTGTTGGGGACGATTTGTCTTCCTGGGGACTCCGGTCTACAGAATGAAGAGATGCCTGTGGTTTTCTCCTCTCCTGCTGCGCCCTTGCCTGGGCTCATGAGACTGACCCTGAGCCCAGCACTGCTGGCCCACACTTCTGCCTTTGCCTGAGATGCCCCCTTCCCCTCTGCCCCATGTCGCCTTGGCCTGTTTCTGCACATGTTTAAGGCCCGGTCTTGCTGACACCTCTTCTCTCAAGCCTTCCTGGCATCCCCAGGACAGAGGGGACCTCCTCCAAGGGCACGCTGTCTGGGCCTACTCTCCTGTGGCCTTGCTGTTGTCTAGTCTAGTTTTGTATGTCCCAAACCTGGTAACTGAGGGGCGGTGACTCTGTTCCACAGGTGGGAAAACTGAGAGGTGTTTCATTTCTTACCCAGAGTCAGACAACTTGCCATGAAGCTGGCATCTGAGCCCAGGTCTGCCTGACGCTAAATCCCACGCATACTGTCTGTATCTTAGGTCAGATCTTATTCCTTAAGGTTCCTAAAATGGAAAGGACGTAGCCGTTCATCCCAACTCTCAACTGTTTCCAGTCCGCAGATGGCTCTTGCTTTGTGATGCTTTCAGGCTGTCGTTAACTAGCAACTCTTCTTTCCTTCTTTTCCTTTCCAGTGGGAGATTAAAAATAAATTTGCAATTTTCCCCTTACAGGCATTTTCGCCCTGCCTTTTGTCTCCTAAGCTGACATTAGAGAATGCGTCCCCGTGTAACTTGTGCCTCTGTGTCTGACTGTTGGAGAGCATTTGAAGGAGGTCGTAAGGAGGTTGTGGTGACACAGGAGAGCACCGGGTCTTGTTTTGGACTCAGTGACTTAGCAGTGAGAGGCACACAGCTGGGGTGCAGGCCACGGTTAGTTAATGAGTTACCGGTGGTGCCTACTTTCCAGATTTTATGCCAGGCACTGGGGATACAAAGGCCAAGGAGGCCGTGCCTTCCCCGCCCCCAGCGAGCAGGGAAGTGATCACTAAAATAGGATATCCCAGTCCTCTGGCCAAGATGAGTGTAGGAGTGCTCTGGGAGCATGGAGGAGGGACGCGGTGGGGAGGGTGTGTCAGCCCGAGAGGGCCTGGAGGAGTGGTTGAGCCGAGCTGGCAGTGACTGAAGGGGACGCAGAGTCTCCCGTATAAAGGAAGCGCGCTCACGCGCCGGCCCGCAGAGAGTATTACCCGCACCCCCAGAAGTCTCCGTCCTGTGCCTTCCCTGTCAGGACCTCACTCCCCAAGGGCGACCTCTGTTCCGACTTCTGTCACCATAGATTAGGTTTGTTTGTTTTTTTTAACTTTAGATAACTGGAATCATACAGCATATCCTTTTGTGGCTGGCTCGCTTTGCTCACCTTCCAGTGACATTCACCTGGCTGGTTGCTCGGCGGCAGTATTCATTTACTTGCATTATGAATGTTGCAGATGTACACATACCCCAGTGCGTGTTCTCCACGGAGGGACATGTGACCTGTTTCGGTTTTGACAATTCGGGAGAACGCTAATCACAGTCCTTTTGCACACATGTTATGGTGCACAGATCCCGGGGGTGGGGAGTGTTGCTTAGCCTGCTTTAGTCGACGCTGCTGAGTGGTTTCCAGTGCGCTTGGACGACAGGGTGGTTGTACACACTTCTAGCGTGTGCAAGGGTTCTGGGTGCTGTATATCCTCTCCAGAATTTGTTAGCTTTTTGTTTTTGTTTCTTCCATTCCGGTGATAGGGTAAAGGGCATTTGGTTTTCATTTCCATTTCCCTGATGACTAATTTGGTGGATTTTTTCAAATTTTATTGACCATTTGGAATCTGGTGGAGTATCTACGGTTGTCTCACTGACTTGTGGGCAAACTTCACATGTTCAGGAGAAGAGACATTTGTGAGATGGACGTATTGCAAATATATTCGACACTATGGTTTATCTTTTCATTGTCTTAACGTTTTCTGTTTTCTTAACCAACAGAAGTTCTTAATTGCAGTGCATTTTAGTTTTTTAGAATCTTTTGTTTTTATGATTGGTGCCTTTTGTATGCTGTTTAAGAAATTCTTCGTTCTTTTCCAGGAGCTTTGTTTTGCCAACTATATCCGTGATCCATCGGAATTAATTTTCTGTATGGTGTGAGGTAGTGGTTAATGTTTATTTACTGTAAAGATCATCCTGCTCACTGAACCTTTGAAGTAAGTCAGGTGACCATGTATGTTCCATTTTTCACTAATAATAGCTTATATATTAGGTCTTGATATCTCCTAGAGTAAGCCCTTCTACTTCTTTGTTCTTCTTTAGGATTATTTTGACAATTCTAGGTACTTTTCATGTCCATATAAAATCAGCTTGGTAATTACCACAAAAAAAATCTGCAGTTTTGTTTGCAATTACATTGAATCCAGTGATCATTTTTTACTATATGAAGACTTCTGATCTCTGAATATGGTATTTTCTCCCATTTATTTACATTTTCTTTAATTTCTCCACAATATGTTATAGTTTTTTTTGGTAAAGGTCTTGTGTGTCTTTCATTAAGTTTATTCCAAGATAATTGTTAATTTCTGATGGTTTTACAGATGCCATTCTATAAATGTTTGCTGGGAATCCAGTTAATTTTGTATAGAGAACTTGAATCCTGTGATCTTGCTAAACTCAATTATTCTAATAGTTTATCTGTGGATTCTTCTGGATTTTCTTTATAGAAGATACGTTGTCTGTGGATGAGCTTTACTTCTTCCAGTTCTTACACCTTTCATTTCATTTTCTCACCTTATTGCATGACCAGGAACCCCCAGACAATGCTGCATTGAAGTGGTGTTGGTGGAAATCCTTGTCTGGGTCCCGATCTCTGGGAGAGCTTTTACCATTTCCCCATTGAGTGTGGTGTTTGTTGTAAGATCCCCCTTATGAGACACCTTACTTTTTCTTAGATACCTCTGATCAGATTAAGGAAGTTCCCTTTGATTCCCAGTTTTATGATTAAAAAAAAAATCATGACTGTGTTGCATTTTTATCAAATGCTTTTTTTTTTCTGCATCTGTTGAGGGTTATATGTGTTTTCTCCTTTATTTTGTATAGTAAAGAATACTGCATTTTTCTAACGTTAAGTAAGCTAAATTTGTATTCTTGGAAAAAATCCCAACTTGTTCGTGATATATCATCCTTTTATACCTATTATTGGGTTTGGTTTGCTAATATTTTATGAATTTTCTGTCTTTATTCATAAGTGCATGACCTGTAATTTTCCTTCCTTTTAATGTCCTCATCACGTTTTGGTATCAGGATTATGCTGGCTTTCTAAAATGGGTTGAGTGTTCTGCTTTCTGTTTCTCAAAGTTTCTATAAGATTTTTCTCTGGTGGTTGAATGAACCTACCAATACGTTACAACTTATAGAACCATACACCAAAAAACTCAATTTTATTGTATATGAATTTGATTTACGTATGTATTTTTAAATTTTTTAAAGTAGGCTAAATCACGACCCTGAGATCACGATCTGAGCTGAGATCAAGAGTCAGACGCTTAACCCACTGAGCCACCCAGGCGCCCCTCCTGTGAAGCCTATTTATTATTTTTTAAAGTTCTTGTACAGTAGGGACGCCTGAGTGGCTCAGTCCTTAGGCGTCTGCCTTTGGCTCAGGTCATGGTCCCAGGGTCCTGGGATCGAACCCCGCATTGGGTTCCCTGCTCAGTGGGGAGTCTGCTTCTCCTTCTCCCTCTGCTCCTGCTCTCTCTCGCTGTCTCTGTCGCTATCTCTGTCTGTGTCTCTCAAATAAATAGTCTTTTTTTAAAAAGACTTTATGTATTTATTTGACAGAGACACAGCGGGAGAGGGGGCACAAGCAAGAGGAGTGGGAGAGGGAGAAGCAGGCTCTCCGCCAAGCAGGGAGCCCGATGTGGGGCTCGATCCCAGGACCCTGGGACCATAACCTGAGGCCGAAGGCAGACGCCCAACGACTGAACCACCCAGGCGCCCCAAATAAAAAATCTTCAAAAAAGTTTTTTAAAAAGGCTTCACGGGAATTTTTAAAATACAGACACACCCACGTACACAATGTCAAATGATCCCTGTAGGGGCATCAGAAAGTCCTAGTTGAATACATTTTTTTCTTGGTGAACAATGCCTATAAATGTTTTTATTGAATGACCTAATACATTTCCTTGGGGGTTCAAGGGAGGAATAAGAGGTTTGTTCTCTGCGTTTGTGTATTTCTTCCTTAAAGATTTGGAAGAATTCATCAGTGAGCCCATTTGGACCTGAGTATTCTTTGTGGGTTTTTAAAATATAGATATTTTTGGATTTTTTTTTTTTTTTCTGAGATACAATGGATAAAACCCTCATACTGCAGGTTGAGGAAGAATTGGGAGGGACACAGGCACATGAAGCTGCAGGTGGCTAGCGTGGGAGAGCTCAGCGTAATGAGAGAGTGATGGGGAGGGGGGCGAGGGGTGGGAGGGCTTGCCTATTGTGTCCCTACAGCCCCTGCCTGCCTGCCTGGTCAGGAACTCCCAGCCCCAGTCTCCTACTCAGAGCTGCTGGGCCAGACCAGGACTCCTGGGGAGGGGCGGGCAGCAGGAATTTTAAGTTCATGCATTTAGTCAAAACAGTCCTTCTCAAACCCGAGTGAGCATCAGCAGCACCTGGAGAGCTCATTCAGGGCCTGCTGGCCTTACCCCCGAGTGTGATTCAGTTGGTCTGGGCAGGGCTCAAGAATTTGTGTTTCTTGCCCCTTCCCAGGTGATGCGGCCTCTAGTCCAGATACCCCACATTGGGATCTGTGGTGCCAGAGGACATTCGATGGTCAGCACCTGTCCACCATCAGCTGCACTGGGGCCGGCATTCCGTTCGCCATCCCAGAGCCCGTTCCTGTGCTGGGTTGTCTCTCATATTTGATTGTTTTCTTTTTTTTTTTTTTGATTGCAAAAGCAAGACATGCTTTTTTTTAAGCAGTACAGAAATTTGTAAAGTAATTTTCTCTTTGGCCCTCACTGTCTCCTCCTGCCAGAGAGGAGACCTACTGACTTTCTGCAGTCAGATGTTTCCTGTGCCGATGTAAACGCACAAATGCACAGAGCACCCTGGCTGGGGTATGTGGAGGATTGTTTTACCACGGGCGAATTGTTGACACATGACTGAATGATACCCTAGTGACGCCCTAGGGAGAGCCGACCTAGAGGAACTTCTTGTGGGTTTACAGTAGGTCATTTTTGTTGACCTTGAAGTTGTTAGTTAGGTCTTGTCATTTTTTTATACTTAACGGTACTTGAAGTCAAGAAGGTGGGGGAATCCTCTAGTGATGGTTCTAAATTTTATTTTATTTTTTTAAATTTATTTTTGAAAGATTTTATTTATTTATTTGACAGAGACACAGTGAGACAGGGAACACAAGCAGGGGGAGTGGGAGAGGGAGAAGCAGGCTTCCCACTGAGCAGGGAGCCCGATGCGGGCTCGATCCCAGGACCCCAGGATCATGACCTGAGGCCGAAGGCAGATGCCCAACGACTGAGCCACCCAGGTTCCCCTAGTGATGGTTCTAACGCAAGTTTTTGCCAGGGATTTATGGGACAGCGTTTGGGACTCCCCTACATACCTGATCGCTTCTTCACAAAGCGTGATGTCTGGCACACAGGAGATGATGTGCCAGATGGGATTCCGCTTTATTCCTCAGGCAGAAGAAGCGCCTGTAGGTTTCGTGGCTAGTTAGCCCACCCTGGCTGGCAGGGCGTGGCTCTGGGTCTCTGCAGAGATGTGAGGGAAGAGCTGTGCTGGGAACCCGGGAACCTGGTCACACAGGCTTTGCTTCCCAGACTGCCCGCCCTCCTCCCTCCCTGTGACTAGCTGGGAGTCGGAACACTGCCCGCCTCACCCCTTGCCTTTCCAGCTGGCCCGCCTCGGCCCACGTTCCTCAACCTTGCAGGCTGTGGATCAGGGCCCCGAAAGGTGCCCATGGTGCCTCCCCGGGACTGTGGCGCCGGCTCCAGGGATGTGGCCCAGGGAGAGTCTGCGCTTCTGGGGCTGGCCTTTCAGAGCCACGTGGCTGCAGTTGACCCCATGGCGGCCTCCCCAGCGCTCCTGTTAATGGACAGGTTAGTGGTTGCAGTCTTGCCTTTCTTGCTTTTGTAATTGGAGGCCTCACTGGAGCGTGGTTTTTGCCGTGTGTAGGGTTTAGTATGGTTTAGCCATCCCCCCGCCCCCCTGGGGCAGAGTTGTTTCTTTGGGTAATCCTCGGTTTGAACTGGGTGTGGTCCCAGGAGCTCTGGGGCCCGCGCTTGTATTCGGCAGGTGGTATCTGATGCTCGCTACGCTCCCCTGTGTTGACTGTTCTTCTTTTTTTAGGGATCAGCTTTTTAAAGATTTTATTTATTTGACAGAGAGACAGCGAGAGAGGGAACACAAGCAGGGGGAGTGGGAGAGGGAGAAGCAGGCTTCCCGCTGAGCAGGGAGCCCGATGTGGGGCTTGATCCCAGGACCCTGGGATCATGACCTGAGCCGAAGGCAGACACTTAACGACTGAGCCACCCAGGCGCCCCTAGGGATCAGCTTTTTAGCATCAGATACTACTTGGGTAACATTTTCTGAAGGAAGAGAGACGCCAAGTGTTTCCAGCTCTTGGGTACTTTTAGTCCTGTGTGGAACTAGGAATTTTGAGCCTACTGTTTGGTCACAGTAATAACACCTCAGTGTGTGTCTTACTCACCTCGTATTTCCTGTAGGGGAGGAGGTTTTGTCGTGCAGGAGGCTGGCTTTGTAGAGTGCGGTTTTGTGTTTTGTGTTTCTGTGACAGCTGAGTGGGCTGGCCCTTGCCCTGGGGTTTTCAGGGCAGAGTTAGGCCCCGTGGAAGTGTACGTGGCCGTGGAGTGTGCCAGTTTTTGAGGGCTGGAGATCTGGAAGAAATACCTAATAGGCTTTAGAGGAATCATTCAGGAGTTTTGCCTTTTGCCCCAGGGGAGTGCCAGGATTTATATGTTCCTTCGGAGCAAATTCCTTGACCTCACCGAGACTCAGTTTCCCATCTGTGCCATGTCGACTCTAATACTTCTCTGATAGGATTCAGACCCGGGTGGTGTTTCCATGTGATGATGACACGCCAGCAAGGACTTCTGTGCTGAGTTCCGTCCCTCATGTGGAACGCGTGTGACGGGCCTGGTGCAGTATTAGGCACCAGACAGGTGCTCTGTGAAACGTGAGTGTGGCTCAGAAAACGGTGGAGATGCCCATCTGTTCTCCTGGGAACTGAATGCGAGGTGTGTTAGCGTATTTCTGATGACTTTGGAATGAGCTTTGGAAGGTCTCGTTTGTCAGTGGGACAAAAGAGGGAAAGAGCCAGAAGCCCCAGGGAACTATTATTGAATTAGAAGCAAGAGTTCAAATGTACAGTCTTGAAGGAGGAGGACTTTGGAGGTTTATTTTCCAAGATTCCGAGAGAAGTTTTGAGAAATCCGGTGAGTGTGGCTTGCAGAACCTGCTCCACCGGGTCAGGGAGGATTGCGTCCTTCCACTCCTGCTGCCCTCTGCCAGGTAGCAGCCTCGGATCCTCAGGTCCAAGTCTTGGTTCTCTGTTGCTTAGCTGTATGTCTCTGGGCGGGACTCCCCAACCTCCCTGAATCCTGGCTTCCTGTCCTTTAAGTGAAATAATTCTTGTGTGATCGTTCTGAAAATTCCTCCAAAAAGCATGCATTCAATACATATGTTTTCCTATATGCCAGGAACTGTTCTAGATCCGAGAAGGACTACAGTAAATAGAAGAGACAGGATTCACTTGTCGTGGACTTCACATTCTGCTGATGAAGGCACAGGAAATAACAAGCTGATCATTCTCAACTTGAAATACACTGGAGTGCTTGCTCTCTGTAGGGCGCCTGTTCTAAGTGCTTACCCTCAGCACACACTTCAGGGGCTTTGAAATACACTGGCACAGGGACCCAGATCCAGCACCTCATCTTTGTTGTCAGCTAGCCTCTTAGATTGCTCCTGAAATCACCCTATTTTGACTTCAGTAATGTCTGGAAGTGAAGTAAGTGGGGGTGGGGCTGAAAGTAATACCTCACGCCACAGCATCTAAGAAGAAAGGGGGTCAGTCCTTGGACTATACTGTTTCTTGTCGGAAAGCGGAGAGATGGAACTTTGGGTAGAAGTCCTTGCTGGAGTGCCCTCACATGGAAGCATGAGGTTTTGGTTTCAAAAGTCAAAACACGACAGTGTTGGAATTGTGATGTTAGTGATGCTTAGCCTTCAGGACTCCTCACTTGTGCCTAATTTTGTGTTTATAATTAAACATAATTTTCTTTCTCAAGAGGATTCCCTGGGGCACCTGGGTGGCTCAGTCGGTTAAGCATCTGCGTTCGGCTCAGGTCATGATCTCAGGGTCCTGGGATCGAGCCCCGCGTCGGGCTCCCTGCTCAGCAGGGAGTCCGCTTCTCCCTCTCTTGCTGTCCCTGCTTGTGCTCTCTTGCTTGCGCTCTTGGTCTTAAATAAATACATAAATAAAATCTTAAAAAAAAAAAAAAAAGGATTCCCCAAAGTGAATAAGCTTCAAGGCCCCCTAAAGCCCGGATCTGGCCCTGCAGGCAGGTGAGGGGCACGCTGCAGTGGCAGGTACGCTGAAGCCGGGCCAGCAGACGGGCCAGGTGCAGCGTGGCCCACCCGGGAGCCGCGGCTTCGCTCCGGCTCTGGTCGTGCGGGAACACGTGCCCATGGGGCCGGATCTTGCAGCCCTTCAGGAGAAGCCAGAGACCCCGGGTTTTATTGTGATTTCTCGATCAACACAAAATGTTAACAAATATCTCAAACTGGAAAACACCGTGTACAGAAAACACAGGCTGCTGGTGTGTCCTCTCTCCCGGTGGTCCCTGCACACACGCCTGCCCTGGTGGTTTGTGTGCGCTTTCGCTTCATCCTCGCAGTGGCCCCAGGAAGATTTGTCTTCTCTGTTTACAGATGAAGAACGTGAGGCTCAGGGCTGCCGCTGCTTCCGTGGGGGGTTGGGGGTGGGGGTGGGAAGCCCTGATTGGAACCCCGTGGGTTCAGATTTGGGGGCCCGCTTGCTAGGAAGGCCGCTGTTCTGCCTCTGCCTGAAGCTGCTGGAGCAGGGGTGGCTACAGCAGTGTGAGGGGACAGCAAGGAGCTTGGGCCCCTTGGTTCTTTCCCGTTCCGCCCCCATGTCCTTGCAGCCGTGCTGGCTCGTAGGAGGCTCGGGAGGGAGACGGGAACGTGTGTGCGCTGCCCGGTTAACCACAGTGCTGGCTCTCTGCTCTTCTGGATGGTGGCCGCCCACCAATCTCATCCGTCTGGGGGGAGGGGGCACTGCTGGGAGGCCTGCAAGGGCCGGGGTTTGAGTCCCTGGTGGGTGATCTTGGGAACTTGCCTGACTTGTAGGCCACTTTCCTTGGAGTGCTGTCCCCAGTCTCACGCTGCCCCTGCTCCCAGCTCAGTGGCCTGAAGCCCCACGTGGGCAGGCCCTCGCCCCAGCAGAGCTGTCGTGTAGGCCGCGTGGGCTGAGCACCCGGATCCCTTCCCGGGCATGGCTCGCCGTCACTTTTCGCTTCTCTCTTCCGAAAGGCTTCATGTTTTATACCAGTAGAGTACTAACAAGCATGTTCATTTTCTTCTCACCGTTTTGCTCTTACACGGCACTTTCCACCTGACACAGCAGGGGCTCCTGGAACTCGCCACCTAGTGTTGTTAGGACTTCTAGAAAAATCGGGCACTGTTTTGGGGTTTGGTGAAGTCTTACTGATTTGAAAGATGGGGGTGGGAGTGATGCAGAAGCACTGTATTTGTTTACTTATTTATGATTTATTTGAGAGAGAGAGCGAGCGAGCAGGGGAGGGACAGACAGACAGGGAGAGGGTATCTCCAGCAGACTGCACTGAGCACAGAGCCTAACGTGGGGCTCGATCTCACAACCCCAAGATCATGATCTGCTCGAGCCGAAACCAAGAGTTGGATACTCAACTGATTGCACCACCCAGGCGCCCCAATTTATTTATTTATTTATTTATTTAAAGGTTTTATTTATTTGACAGAGACAGAGAGAGGGAACACAAGCAGGGGGAGTGGGAGAGGGAGAAGCAGCGCTCGATCCCAGGACCCTGGGATCATGACCTGAGCCAAAGGCAGACGCTTAACGACTGAGCCACCCAGGCGCCCCTTTATTTATTTTTTTAACCATCTCTACACCCAGCGTGGGGCTCACACTCAATCCTGAGATCAAGAGTCGCACGCTCCACTGACTGAGCCGGCCAGGTGCTCCTCGCTTCATTTCTTATTGGCAGAAATTCCTAATTTAGCAACGGTTTTTTGTTTATTAACTTTCTTCAATAGGTGATGCAGTTGCGTGGTACAAAATCCATAAAGTACGGTAGAGTATTTGGTGAAAAGTTTCCTGTGCCCTGTGCCCCCCGGTAACCCGTTGCGGGAGCAGCGAATGCCGTTTCTGTCTTCTCCCAGGGGGGGTCTGTGCTGTACACTCTTACGCATCTCGCATTCCTCCTTTAACAACAGGTAGCTCATCGTCTTTCGGACAAGTGCCCCCGACCCATCTTAATGCTGCATATGGATGTGTCATGAACCCTTGGGCTGTTTTCAGTCTTTTTGTGACGTTTTAAAAAACCAGTTTGTTCCAGCTGGAGTATCTCATCAAGATGACGTGCACATTTCTCATGCGTTCAGTTGCATATGTGGCTGGGGGCCCCGTCCTGGGCGGCAGAGTCAGGAGGCGAGGGGTGTGGAGGTCCTCGGGCTGTCTGCTTCCCCACTCCCTCAGCCCCACTTGGCCCCTTGGCAGCCTTCTCTGGGTTTTCTGCCTACGGGGGCGCACTGGACAAGCCTGTGGCTCATAGCGTGGAGGAGGCGGGGGAAGGGGAACTGTGGTCAGGGTCTGTGCAAACCCAAGCTTGACTCTTCTTGGTGAGGACCGGGTCCTGATGGGCCATTTTGTCCTGGTTAAATGTGTTCGTGCCTGATCTTGCTGCTAATTGTGATGAGGCACTTTACTTGTGGCCTGGCACCCTACAGCTCACAGGAGAGCTGGTGGGCAGAAATTAACACACCATTATTTTTAGCATTACTTTGTCATTGGTGTCCCATATCTCCTCCTCTGAGTTGTTACCTCTTGAAATGAAAAGAATTATTTTGCAAGCCAGGGGTAAGGGCCCCAGTGAAATCTTGACTCCCTTTTCCTGCGCAAGGGTCTTTTGCCCCCACAGGATGTGAGGATTATTCTTTATCCTCGTAGTGGGTGTGGCTCAGTCATCAACCACCGCAAAGTGTATTTCCCAAGGCCTCTTAAGCATTTTTGTAAAATGCGTCTGGATAGGCCTTATCAGCAGATCCCCAGTGGGGCCAGCACCTTTTGGGTCACCTTCCTTCAGCCCACCATTCCCGTAAACCTGGCCTCTGCCCCCCGGGTCCCTCTGATGCCTTCAGGGTGTGGAGTGCTGGCTCAGCTGGAGGGGATTGAGTGGAGGACAGGGCTGTCAGTCCCCTAGAGGAGAAGCCCTCACACGGTGATGGGGACAGCAGCGACTGTCCCCTACTGAGTGTGCGCGCGAGGCAGAAGGCCAGGCCTGTGAGGTCCCTCGCATCGTTTGGTCCTCGAAATGTGCTTCTGATCAGGAGCACATCAAGGGTAGGGGGAACGGCACGTGTGGTGGTGCCACAAATGGGGAAGCCATTGAAGGGATTGGGGGACAGGGCTGGTGGGATCCGTCTGTGCTCTCAGAAGATGGTCCCGCCCGCCGTGTGGAGGAGATTTCTGGGGCGTTGTGGCAGATGCAGTGGGAGTTCCTCAGGGGCCCAGGGCCTGATGGTCATGTCCTGTGCCTGAGGGACACCTGAAGAAAGGGTGGGGTAGGCACATGTGGGGTGTGATAGGCTGTCTGCAGGCCCGATGTGTGTAGGCCCCGGAAAGACACAAAGAGCAGGGCTGGGGAGGGGGGCCAGACCCTTGCCAAATCAGGTGAGGGCTCGAGCTAACCTGAGGAGAGATGGAAGGTTTCTGAGCAAATAAGACCACCTCTTTTGTTGTTCAGTATAGTTGAGGCCCTCAGAATGATTCCCTGGATGAATGCGGCCTGGCAGGTTGTTGAGAGAGCCTCCTGCCTGCAGGGGGGCTCCTGGGGCAAGGCTCATGAAGGATTGTAACGCCATTGCTCGCCTCTTAGGGGACCTCTTTGGAAGAGTCTTCAGCGGCTTCCTCTTCATTACTCAGCCCTGCCAGCTGCAGGAGGGTGGACCCGAGTGGGCATCACAGAAGAAGGGGGATAGTCAGGAGGAGAGCCATGCCCACTCCCAGGTGGGCTGCGTGTAGGTCAGAAGTACCAAGTGGGTTTGCGGTTTGCTCGCCGGTGTGGGTGGGTGGGGCTGCAGCCCTACCATCCTCATGGCTCTGCACCTGCCTCCCCTGCAAACACATATGGTCGCTACTCCATTTGCCAGCAAACAGGTATGGGGCACCTGCTGCATGCTGGCCAAGATTCTGGGGTTGCAGAGGGGCCTCTGCTCTGCCCTCCTGGCAACCCCACCCCCAGGGAGAGGTGTGTGGAGAGGAGAGGGGACAGGGTCCCTCCAGCAAGCACAGAATAACTTGGTGAGTGCTGTGGGGATAGCTACGGTGGGAGCCCAGGCCCGGGGGTCCGGCTGGTGGCAGCCAGTCAGGGAAGGCTTTGCAGAACCAGGGCAGACGTGAGGACTTCCTGAAGCTGGTGGTGGGACAGGTGCATTTGAAATAGTTGATGAAACAGGAAGGCTGAATCAAGCAGTCCCCGTGTTTTGCCCCCTGGTGAAGTATCACAGATGGTGTTGATGGCTGGGGGTATGCTAATTCGCTGGGGCCCAGGGCTTGAGAAGCCCAGGGATCCATGGCTGTGTTTCCCTCTGGGCTCTCCTGGACTGGGGAGAATGGCAGCACTGTGTGACTCTCATCCAGGACGACCCCAAGGGTGCCCTCCTGGTCAGCCAGACTGCACAGGAGTCAAAGGGCACGGTTGGGGCTCCTGGGCTCTCCCCACCCCATCCATGCGCCTGGCCTGGGAATGGGGTTTGGGCACGTGACGGGCAGAGGCAGGTGCTTGGCTCTACCTGGCCTCCTGGGCTCAGCGGCCAGCTCCGTGCCAGGCTTCCAGTGACCCACCGACCTGGAAGGGAAGCCAGAGACTGGAACCTTTCTCTGGGCCGCTCCCTGTTCCCTGTGCCGAGGACACAAAGGGCTGAAGCTCGGGCGGGATTTCCTGTCCTTTCAGAGCTCCTTGGCCTCTGATCCACAACAAATAATCCAACCAGGGATACCTCTCATGAGCCTTTCAGAAGTCGTAGCCTGTCATGTATCATGATTTTTGATAAATTCTATCTGTACTACATTTGTACAGACTTAGAGAGCCTTCGCAGGGGATGGAGAAAGCAAGGTTTCTGTTCCTCTTGCTGCTTCTGCTGGCCGTCTCGGTGACTAGCACCACAGGTCCGGTTCGCCTCCCGGGTCACAATCACCCAGTCGCTTCTGTGCGGTTCTCTATCCCAGTCCTTACTCCTCTAGACCCTCAGTGACCTGCAGCTCTCCAGATTAGGGTCGGGGTTCATCAGGAGGTGTAGGCCTTGCTCCTGGCCCCTCCCCTTCCAGGTGCATTTAGTTTCCTCACCTTTTGTCCCTTGTGCCCCGTTCCCTTCTCCAGAGGCATCGCTTCTTTAGCAAAATGTAAGCCGTTAGTGAACCAGGCTCTTAGTGCCCTTCTGGGCACCTGAGGTTTTAGCTCGGTTTGAATTGTGTGTCTTCCACCAATGGCTGAGTCTTAGATGTTAAATAGCCTGGGCCTGGGGACAGCTCAAAGTTTATTTCTTACAATGGTGTATAGAATTGCCTTGGGCTATGAAGTGGTTTCTGAAATGGGTTCTATTATAACCACAACAGAAAAGCAAGGAAGAGTACGTGAAACCATTTGTTTCCTTTTGGGAAGTTTTTATACCTCTATTTATTTATTTATTTTAAGATTTTATTTATTTGACAGAGAGAGACAGAGAGAGGGAACACAAGGAGGGACAGAGGGTGAGGGAGAAGCAGGCTTCCCGCGGAGCCCGATGCGGGGCTCGATCCTAGGATCCTGGGACCATGACCTGAGCCGAAGGCAGACGCTTAACGACTGAGCCACCCAGGCGCCCCTATACGTTTATTTTGATATGATTTCAAATTTATTGAAAAGTTGCAAGAAAAATAAGGAACTTTCACGTATCCTTTACCCAGATTCATTGTACGTCTCACTTCATGTGTTGTTTTTTTTTTTTAAGATTTTATTTATTTGAGTGAGGGAGAGCAGGAACAGGGGGAGAAGGAGAAGCAGGCTCCCCGCTGAGCAGGGAGCCCAGTGTGGGGCTCGATCCCAGGACCCTGGGATCATGACCTGAGCCGAAGGCAGATACTTAACCGACAGAGCCGCCCAGGTGCCCCCCACTTCCTGTGTTTTATCTGTTCTGTGACTCTGGTGTATATGCCATGTAAGCAAGTAGGTATTTCTTGGAAGCATTAGCAGAACCAGTTGGAGGTACCAGTACATTCCCTAAGAACAAGGGCATTGTCTTACATAAGCACTGTGCAGTTACCAAGATCAGCAAATTTAACGTTAATCTCGAGCCGTTTCCTAGTCCACGGTCTGTATTCACATTTCGCCTGTTGTTTCAGGAATCTTCTCTGATAGTCCGTCCGCTGGTCGCTGCCATCGGCGTGGCGGGCCGTTGGCAGCACGCCGGAGGGGGAGGCGCGTGCTGGGAATGCCGGCTCTGAGCACCTGCCCGAGGAGGCTTGCCTTTGTAGGAACAAGGAATTTGTGGGAGACGCTCTCAAGCTAGGTGGAAACTCTCTTCCTCATGCAGCTGTGAGCTGGCAGGCCGAGCGCCCACTGGCCCTTGCCCGTCACCGTGCGTCCTGTGCTTGTTAGGCTGCTTTCCCTCTTCCCCCGCTTCTTTGTGTTTGCTCGGATCCATGTGGGCTCTTGGATTTTCGCTTTATTCAATGGATGAGAATCCCTTGCCCTCATTATTTATTCCGACGGCTCGATTGTTCCAGATTTAGCCAGTGGGAGTCCTTGTTTCAAGCTGGCTACTGTTTGCTTTAAACATGTCCCTGTATTTCTCTGGGCACTTTCTTACTTTCTAGCACAGGAGATGCTGCGGGTTCATTTTATGCTTTCCAGTGAGCCCTGGAAACCCTTTGTTTTTAATGAATGCACCAGCATGTACATTCCAAAACGTAGTTTATTGTGTACTACCATTGGGGATTTATCTGTGTTCTTTGGGACTTTTGTGTACATGTTTTTGGGAGAGAAGACCTCATGACTGTCGCCTGAGTGGCTCTCTCTTCATGATAAGTGGGTAACGCAGATTTACCTTAGAGATAACTTAAACTGAGCTAGAGGTTAGTTATTAAAGCAACTCTTTTTTTTTTTTTAAGATTTTATTTATTTATTTATTTAGTGCATGAGAGTTGGGTGGGGGGAGAGGGAGAGAATCTCAAGCACGCTCCACACTGAGCACAAAGCCTGATGCTGGGCTTGATCTCCTGATCCTGAGATCATGACCTGAGCTGATACCAAGAGTCGGACACCCAGCCGCCTAAGTCCTGTGGTGCCCAGCAGCTCTTACTGTTTAAGCACTGACTGTGTGCCTGTCATTTTAATTCTTACAAAGACCCTTGTTAACCATAAGGAAACTGAGGCTCAGAGAGGTGAATATACTGGTCATAGTCACACAGCTAGTGAGTAATTGGGCCAGGGTTTCAATTCAGTTCAGTCTGATTTTAAAGCTACCTTTTTCTGAAATATTTTGTTGTGGTATAAGGTATTTCTTTACTCCGAACTGTAGAATTTGTACATGTCACAGTTGACCAACAAAAAGCTTATTTGTGGTTTTAGGGGCTTTTTCCCTACTGCATAATTCTGTGTCTTCTATGATGACAAGTCTGCAGAGTTAAAGCTTGTGGTTCATCACAGTGTTCTCTCAAAGGAAAGGCCCCTTGTTTTCATTAGAGAGTGACTCGGCAGTCCTGGTGTTTCTGTGAATACCCAGAAGTTCCCTAACCCTCTTATTTTCTTCCTATAGGAATTTGCTTGCTAGAAAACAGAATGCAAGACTTGACAAACAAAATGACTTGGGATGGAAGTTATTTGGAAAAGTACCACTTCGAGAGAATGCTCAGAAAGATTCAAAGAAAATACAAAAGGTATACGACATACAAAAACGCAGAAATACGCTGTGCAGCATATATTTATGAACCTTGCCAAAATACCTTTATGGAGGCTTTGAAATTAGAAAACTTTGTGTTGATCTGCATGCCAAGTTCCTAAAATTTAAGTCTGTTTTCAGAAAGTTGATGTCTTTAACCTTTTCCGTTCCTTGTAGCTTACCGCATGCGCACGAGAGCGCTGGCTTTAGCTCTTCGTAACGTCACTTGATTGGTTTTTCCACTACTAGTTGCAAATGTGTTTATTGTTAAATTTTTATTAATTGTGTTCCTTATTAAAGCACTCTCCCTCTCCGGTCACCTGGGTTTCTTGGAGCTTAATCCTTCCGGTGCTGATTTGGCCAGGAATGCAGGGGCCATCATTCAGCCTGGCTGTAGTATGACCCCCTGCCCCTTGCTGGCTCGGGAGCTGCCCCCGTGTCCGAGTGGGGGAGGGCCTGGGGTTATCTCATCACTGGGCTTCCTCGCTCTCCATGCAGGGAGTGACGCCAACAGCTGGGGGCATGTGCTCATCTTCTCAAAGATGGCTCATGTGCAGACTCCACGAGCCCAGGGGTATCTGTGGCCTCGGACCCTGACTGTTACCGCCTGCGTCCTCCCCTGGGCTCTGAGTCCCAGCCATCCTCACAGACTGCTGTGTGCCCAGGGCTGCGACACTGCCCCCCATCCCCAAGCAGGCTGACTCCTCCCACCTCAGTTTTGTATTCACTGACAGTCGTTCAGTGAATATTTTTGAGGACCTACTACGTGCCAGGCCTCGTGTGTGGTGCTGGGCTTCGAGAACTGACCACGGCACCTTGCTCCAGAGCGCCCCTCTGGTAAGGAGAGGCCTCCAGGGCAGGTAGGGAAAGGAGCACTACGGGTGTGTGTAGGGGTGGGGCAGGGCCTGCTGGGCCAGGCTGCACCCAAGGTCGAGTTCAGAGGTGTGGCAGAGTTAATAATGTGGGGGATCATGAGCTGAGTGATTACCCTGTGCTGGTTTCAAATGAGTCAGCACTTGGGCTTCTAGTTCATGTAAAGCCTTCTGAAGAAGGTACTATTATTGTCCTCATCTTACCGAAGAAGCACTTAAGACACAGGCTGAGTGACTTGGGCAGAGCTGGACCGTACCCCGGGGCCCTCTCTGCTCCTCTGCCGAGGGGCCGTGTGCCGCACGAGCCCGGGGAGCAGTGGGAGGGGCTGTCCCTGGGGCTTGTGCGCTCTGCTGGGCCTGGAACCTGTCTCTGACCTGAGGGCTCGGGGGAGCCCCTCGAGGGTTTTACTTACCTCTGGAGTGATAAGTGCCTCTGGCAGGAATGTGGCTCTTGGACTAGTCCAGAGGAGTAAAGTGGGGTCTGGCCTGGCGCTGTGGTTGTTGTGGGTTGCAGGGGACAGCCCCTTTGAGTACCAGACACGTTGGGTAGAGGGGTGCAGCGTGTGCGGGGAGGCGGTGAGCGCATGCTGGGGCCCTGGCTTGAACAGCATGAGGGATCTGCACGAATTTCAGGTGTTTCTGCCTCGGCAAACTGAAGGTGTTCTGAATGTTGTCCCAACATTCCCTGTAGCAGTTGTCTGGGCCCAGGACTCTCACCAAGTTAGAATTCGTTTTTATAGATTGTTATATTTTGAATTCGAATCACTTATTGTGTAGGCTTAGTTCAATAGCATACAATTAAAAGGTGATGTGTTTGTATGCAAAGCTCAACTATAAATTCTTAGAAACTAAATAGCCAAGCTGAATTTTTAAAAGAAATCCACGCTTTGAAAAAAGTAACCATTATACTTAAATTTTCCCATGACTCAGCGTGTTTGAATTTCTTATCTTTTTCGTTCCCTTTTTTTTAAGGTGAACATGGATTATGTTCTTGAACCTAAAGAATTTTTGTGAACCAAAATGACTAGGTCCGCTAATTATGTATTAACACAATACTGCAAAGACGAGGACCATCTGGCTTCAGCCATCAATAATAAAGATGTAATTGTACCTGCATGAGTTACACGATCCTGCCCGTGTCCTGTTCGCTCATGCTTTGTGTCTCTGGCCCTCTATCCCATGCCTCCCTCCCTGGGGCTGGCAAGGCCCATGCGGGATCCAGGGCCAGGGACCTGCCACTGTGGGGATGCTTCTGGGCATCAGGCTGGAGCTGGCTGTCCAATGTCAGCTCACAGCCTTTAGAGAGCGCAGAGCTGGGGCTGACTGTCGGGGCCTGTGATCTCAAATGGTGCCGACAACTCCAGTTAGAGCCGAAGCATAAGGAAGGGTTTAGGAAACTCTATTTCCTTTTCCCATTCTCTTTGAAATGTTTTATCACACAGTGATTGAAGAGCATGGACTTTGGAGTCAGACTGCCAGAGTTGGTATCCCAGCTCTGCCACAGCTGAGCTGTGTGGGCAAGTCACATAACCTTTCTGAGCCTCCTTTCCCTCCTCTCTAGAATTTGGAGAACCATAGTACTAGCCTTGGAGGGGTGAGGATTAAATGTGCGAATGTACATCGTGCTCAGAACAGCGCTGAATGTCGTAAGTGCCAGAAAGCGTTTGCTGTTGTTACTGTGACACACAAGAAACAGAACGCAGTGTGAGAGAATGAGCCTGAGGCCTCCACAGAGCCCTTCACTTGCATGTTCAACAAACACTGCACCACGCTGAGGCCAGGCCTGTGGTTGGGTCGGCACGCTTCAGGGAGCCTGTGGCTGAGCCGAGGGGACAGGTGCACGCACCAGCCAAGGTCTTTGGACTGGAAGACTTGCATTCGATTTCCCACTTCACCTCTCCTTATCTGTATAACCTTGGGCCAGTTACTCCTTGGCAACTAGGGCATTACGAGTCCTACTCACTGGATTGTTATACATTAAGAGATCACGTATGTGAAATATTTTTGTCCCGTGTTTAGCACAGCCTGTGGCCCAGAGTTAGTAGGCAAGGAGAGGCAGTCAGGACTTTTCATTAAGAAATCGGTCCAGCAAGTGGCGGGTGCTACCTCTGGTTTGCCCAGGACATCCTGGGACACATCCAGCATCCTTGTAACGGGGCCAGATTCTCTTCACCTGAGCCTTGTGTGTACATGGCTGCCATTTTTAGGAAATGCTGCAATGTTACTTTCAGTTACCTTTTCAGATTTCATAAAAGTTTTGGAAAGTAATGTTCTCTCAGCTTACATTATTTCAGAGAGAGGTTCTAAATAGGGGAAACAAAAATGGATAAGGATAGCTATGAGAATGACACTAAAGCGGTGGTTCTCAGAGTATGGTCCCCGGACTAATATCATGACCATCTGGGTGTTTGTTAGAAACACAGGTTCTCAGGCCTCACCTTAGACCCACTGAAGGAGCTGTGGGGCTGGGGGCACCACAAGTTGTGTTCTAGCAAATGCTCTAGGTACTGGTCATGCGCATTCACATTGCAGAAACACTGCTATTGGAAAAGGGGATGCTGGATATTGAGAGGCAAATAGCCATCTTTGCCTACAACAGGTTAAATAAATGGTCCAAAGTACACTAGATACACATTGTGGCAGCTGCTGGTGAATTGGAGAGGTCCCCGAGAATAAAGACAGGGAGAACGCATTTGAAGACAGCTGTCTTCGGGTCTCCTGTCATCGGGTTTGTACGGGCCAGGGCTCTGGCCACATTGGCCCATTGGGGCAGCGCACCCTTTGCCTTGTGAAGAAAGAGGAACCTTCCTTCTTGGATTCCACAGTCCTGTGTTCCACAGATTTGAGCCACTGTGGGGGTCTGTCCTGGGATTACAGTGAAGGGCAAGACTTATGTGGCCCCTGCCTTCGTTGGACCTTACCGTAGATCGGGGGCAGAGATTAAAGCACCCTAACTCTACAGGTAATTGCAGCTGTGATAAGCCTTGTGAAGGCAGGTGGCGTGTGGCCATCCTAGAGTTTCTGCACCACTGGTTTTTTCAAGTGACCGCCGGTTCCCAAGTCCAAGGGGCATTCCTCGGCCCACGTCTTATCAGCCTCTCCTCTGCTCCTTGCGAGCCTTTCTGACCTTGACTTCCAGGTCACCACACTCTCCTCTGCGGGGTGCCCTCTAGATTTTAGAGTGCCTCTCAGGTGCTTCTCTGTCTGTGGTCACCCCCTAGGAGACCTCGGCTGGACTCGAGGCTCCACTGGCCGCCCCCACATTTGTTCCCAGCCAGGACCTCATCCCTGAACTGTAGACTTCGGCCGGGTGCTCCACTGGGTGTCCTCCAGCCACTTCCTGTCTGACTCTTACTTTGTTTTTTTCCGTACCGTTGGGCCTCTTCCTTTTGCATGTTTCCCCATTTTGGAAGGCGATGGACTTAGCCTTCTTCTTCAGGTCTAAAACTTGAGAGTTGTTCTTGACTTCTCTCTTCTCACATCCTCCTTCCAGGCTGATTGGCGTTTTGTTTATGTTTGCGTTCTGTCCATGACTTTGATGTGCAGCCAGCTTTGGGAAGCAGTGATTTGCTGGGGAATTTCGATGCTCCGGTGACGTTGTGAGGATGAAGTCTTTTTTTTTTTTTTTTTAAAGATTTTATTTATTCATTTGAGAGAGAATGAGACAGAGAGAGAGCATGAGAGGGGGGAGGGTCAGAGGGAGAAGCAGACTCCCTGCCGAGCAGGGAGCCCGATGCGGGACTCGATCCCGGGACTCCAGGATCACGACCTGAGCCGAAGGCAGTCGCTTAACCAACTGAGCCACCCAGGCGCCCGAGGATGAAGTCTTATTAAAAGATCTCACTGCCATCGCCTGGCGTGAGGTAGTTGTGGTTTACTGTCCCTCAGTTGCTCGAACTATTGGAAATGGGGGGGTGGATTTGTAAAGATAAATTAGCAATACTTAATTATCCTGGTTATATTAATTGGTAGAAGACGTAGAAGACGTTAGCAAATTAAGAAAAAGAACACTTGGTGTCTTATTGCCCTGAAATAACTACTGTTTGCATTTTGGTATTGTTCGTTTCAGTAATTTTCTCATGCACTGTCTTTTTATTTTTTTTTTTATTTTTTATTTATTTATTTATTTTTTTAAAAGATTTTATTTATTTATTTGAGAGAGAGAATGAGATAGAGAGCATGAGAGCGGGGAGGGTCAGAGGGAGAAGCAGACTCCCTGCTGAGCAGGGAGCCCGATGCGGGACTCGATCCTGGGACTCCAGGATCATGACCTGAGCCGAAGGCAGTTGCTTAACCAACTGAGCCACCCAGGCGCCCTGTCTTTTTATTTTTATTTTTTTGAAGAAAAGACCACTTAAAAAGTAAAGGTGAGTCTATGTAATTTGAGGAGATGTGGGAGGAGCTCAGGGCTACACACATTTGGGGGATGCTTCAGAGCAGAGTTTGTGAATCTTTTAGACGTAACACTGGGAACATGGACTTGAGGGATTCAGGCAGTGTGCTGTTGGCACCCCAGCGCAGCTGCTGACAGGCAGGGACCACCGTAGGGAGTACGGGCTTGCGGGCTTCCTTGTCCTGGATCAAACATGTCCTGTGAGCCAAGAAGCATACATGTGTTTGTATAACCTGGAACGTGTTGGACGGCCTTCTGGAATTTCCAGTCAGCTCTTAGATATGAAAGAGAGAATCCCAGAAGAAGGCAAATCCAGAACAGCCTGAAGTGGTATTCATTCTTCTCACCTCTGGGTTCTGTGAAGTCTGGGTAATCAGAAAAGCATAAATCATCAAAAACTGCAGAAAAGACAAGCCTGGATGGTCAGTGCAGGTGGCTGGTGATGGGCCTGCAGGTAATTCTAAAACAACAATGAGAAAACTTCCTTCATCTTCAAAATGGGTTTGAACCAGTTTACAGAACAGAGCAGTTCCCAGTTCTGGGTAAGGAGTAAGCATACTCTAACCTGTCTCCTGATGAATACAGCTATCAAACTGGCAGGTGGACTGGGGGGAAAAAGACCACAATTCAGAATACCTCTGAGTTGATTGACTTTACCATTTTTCCCCTCTGATATTCCCCAGGCCAAACTCAAGGTATCCTAAAACCCAGAGATGGGTGTTAATGAGCACTAGGTATTAGAGATGGGTTAGATGGGTGTTGGAGAGCACTAGGAAAGCCTTTCTAGTTCGTGCTGAGGAGTGGTACTCTCACACTCAGAGAGAATGCAGAAATCCTACTTTTTGTTTTTTTCTTTTCTCTGTTTTCTCATTCCCTAGCGCCCATGCAGTCTTCTGGCAGCAGAAACGGGCCAGCAGGAGCCTGAAACTCTAAGGAAGGGGAACTGATTAGAGGAGGTTTATTCCCAAGAAGGTGGGGCAGACCCCTGATGCCCTATTCTCTCTCCTCTTACCACTTGGCCCAAGGTTGTGGGAGGTGTGTGTCTGGCTAGAGAACCAGAAAAGTGGTGACCCAGGAAATCTGCAAGTTCTGGAGACATTGTGGAGAGGAAGAGCTCAGGAAAGTGACCTTTAAGGTTGTTATGAACTCCGAGGCTGACTCTCAAGTTGTGGATACATGGATCTGACCCTAACTAGCAACAGTAGACTTGAAAACTGGACTTTGGGAGTAGACCAGGACCCACGCTGGCCACTGGGCGGTGCACATGGGGGTTATAGTCAACAGGTGCTGTGAAGGCTTTGCAAAGTCAACTGACTTTGGAGCCATAACCCACAGAAGGCTATTTGGAACATGGGGCTGGAATCCAACCAAATCAATTGTCTATTAAAATAAAAATGTCAACATTCTCCAAAGGGTTTAGACAAGACCCCCGAGTCTTGTAACACAACAGTCAAGATGTTTAGGATGCCATTCAGACATACTAGGAAAATCTCAACTTCCGTGGGAAAAGATAATTAATAGACACCAGTACCAAGATAACACAGATACTGGTGAATTATCCAGCAAAGACTCTAAAGCAGCCATTATAAAAATGCTCCAATAAATAAAGGGGAACGTTCTTGAAATATGAAGGTAGAAAGTATCAGTAAAGAATTAGAAAATATAAGGAGGAACTATGTGGAACTTTTTTTTTTTTTTTTTTTTTTGAGAGAGAGAGAGCTGGGTGAGTGAGGGGAGACAGAGGGAGAGACAGAGAATCTCAAGCAGGCTCCACGCCCAGCGCGGAGCCCGATGCAGGGCTCGATCTCACGACCCTGAGATCATGACCTGAACCAAAATCAAGAGTCGGATGCTTAACCGACTGAACCACCCAGGAGCCCCTACACAGAACTTTTTAATGAAAAATAACAGTAACAATAAAAAGCTAACTGGATAGCCTCAGTAGCAGAATGAAGATGATAGCAGAAAGAGTGCGTAAATTTTGAGACAGGTCCATAGAAACCATTCCATCTGAACAATACAGAGCAAAAAGATTGGAGGAAAAATGAACAGAGCCTTAGGGACACGTGGGGCAGTACTAACAGGTCAAACGTTTGTGCTCTTGGGGTTTCAGAAGGAGAGGAGAAAGATGGGGTGCAGAAAAAAATATTGGACAAATAATGTCTGAATACGTCCTAAATCCGACAAAAGATCTAAACTTACAGATTTAGGGAGAGGGGGGCTTAGTGAACTCCAGACAGGAGGAAGCCACAGAGGCCCATGCCCAGACACATCATAATCAAACTGCTGAAAATAAAGAAAAAGTATCTGACAAGCAGCCAGAGAAAATGCGTTACCTATTGGGGAATGACAATTTGAATGATTTTTCGCATCGGAAACCCATTTTTAATGTATTGGAAGAAAAGAGCCCTCAGTCCCAAATTCTGTCGGGCATGATACCCTGCAGGGGTGAAGGTGAAATACACGCGCTCAGATGAAGGAACAGTGGGAGAATTTGTTACCAGCAGATCTAACTCAGTGAGTTGCTAAAGGAAGTTTTTCAGACGGAAAGGTCATTACACCTGAAGGAGACTTGGAACATTTGGAAGGAAGAACAGGAGAACGGTGAGGGTCTAGGTAGGTACGGTGGACCCCTGTTGTCTTAGCGAGCTCTTTAAAACATGTTCTACTGACAGCAAGGATGAGACCGTCGTCTGGTTTTCAATGTCTGTAGGTGTCACATAGAGGGATATATATGGTGGTAAGAGTGTAAAAAAATTAAATATGCATTATAATCCCTAGATCGACCACCAAATTATACAAAGAGTAAAAAACACAGCAAATTAAAATGAAATTCTAAAAAGTTCAAAAAACAAATCAAGGCAGGAAAGAGCAAATAGAGGAAGGAAAAATGTAAAACAGACAAGATGATAAACTGAAACATATCAGTAATTATGGTAATATAAATGGTCTGAACACACCAGTTGTGTGTCTGAATGCCTAATCCTGACAGATTGTCAGAATGGGTGAAAAAATTAAAAAGACCCAAATGTGTGTTGTCTAAAAGAAACTCACTTCACATGTAAAATACGTAGGTTAAAATGAAAGGATGGGAAAAGATACACCACGAAAGCACTAGTCAGAATGAAGATGGAGTAGATAGAGTAGCATAAGAAAAAGTAGATTTCAGAGCAAGGGAAGTTCCCAGGGACAAGGCGGGACGTTACCTAGTGAAGACAGAAGGACTGAATGTGTGTGCACCCACAAGAGCTACGGAATGCATGGAGCAGGGCAGAGCTGAAACAAGTGTACAAGTCCACAGTTATTACAGTTATTTAGAGAGTGTTGACTCTCTAAACAGTGATCCATGGACCACTGACAGAATCAGCCAGGACACAGAAGGACTGACCATCACCCATCGGCCAGCAGGACTGACCTTTGGAGAATACTTCGGCCTCCCGCGAGCGCACAGCACACATTCTTGACAAGCGTGCATGCAACATTCACCAAGATAGACCATAACCTGTGTTATAAAAGAAACCATAAAGCTGGAAGGATTAAAATGACACAAAATAGGTTCTCTAACCACAGTGGAATTAGATCATAAAGCCGTGACACAAAGATAGCAAGAAGCTTCCCCAAAACTTGGAAATTAAATACGTAACACACTTCTAAATAAATCATGGGACAATGAGGAGGTCACAAAGTTAGAAAATATTCTGGACTGAACGAAAATAGAACATACCAAAATTTGTGGGATATAATGCTTAGAAGGAAATTTATAGCATTAAAATGCTTATATTAGAAAAGAACAAAGGTCTCCAGTCAGTAATCTGATTTTCTACTTTAAAAGCCATGAAAGAAGCAAATAAACCCAAAGCAAGCCAAGGGGGGGGAAATAATAAACATAAGAACAGAAATCAATGAAACTGAAAATGAAAAAATAATAATGAAACCAAAAGCTAGTTCTTTGAAATGATGAAGAAAATTGATCAGAACTGACAAAAAGAGAGGTGAATCAAATCATCAATAAGATGAGTGAAAAAGGGGGATACCACCACAGACCCTACAGAAATTAAAACAATGATGAGAATGTCATGGATAACTCCACATTCTTAAGTTTGATAATTTAGATGAAATGGTCCATTTCTTTGAAAATCACAAATCACCAAAACTCATCCAAGATGAATAGATGACCTGAATCATCCTCTAATTATTAAAGAAATGGAAATCTCCAAGCCCAGGGAGTGTCATTGGTGAGTTCTACCAGTATTTAAAGAAAAATAACATCAATTTTAGAGGAGAGACTACCTCCTGATGCATTTTATGAGGCCTGTATTACCCTGATACCAAAACAAGACAAGTGCAGTACAAAAAAAGCCAATTTCAGACCTCTGTCCCTTACGAAGACACACATAATCCCCAATAGAATATTGGCAAGTTGAATCCATTAATACTTTAAAAAAAAAAAATGGGCAATACACCACAACTAAGTGGCATTTCTGCCAGGAACGCAAGGTTGGTTTGGCATTTGAAAATCACTCAGTGTAATCCCCCATATTGACAATCTTGGGTGAGTCTCAGGGGTATTATCTGAGTGTAGGAATCTAATCTCAAAAAGTTGACAGGCTGTACGATTCCATGTATGTGACACGCTTGAAAATACAGAGCCGTAGTGCCAGGGAGGGCCTAGGGTGTGAGGAGCAGGGAGGAGGTTTTGGGGATGGTAGGACGGCTCTGCATCTTGGTTGTGGTGGTGGTGGCTGGAGGACAGTTGTAGAACTTTATGTTCTGTGGTGGTTGGTGGTGGCTGTTAAAAGTCGTAGAACTATGTACATCAAAAAAGCTGTTTTAGGGGCACCTGGGTGGCTCCGTCGTTAAGCGTCTGCCTTCGGCTCAGGTCATGATCCCAGGGTCCTGGGATCGAGCCCCGCATCGGGCTCCCTGCTCCGCAGGAAGCCTGCTTCTCCCTCTCCCACTCCCCCTGCTTGTGTTCCCTCTCTCGCTGTGTCTCTCTCTGTCAAATAAATAAATAAAATCTTTAAAAAAAAAGAAAAGCTATTTTAATGTAAAAAAAAAATAATGAAGAATGAATGAGTCCATCAGGGCGTTTCCATTTCTAGGGATTCATCCTAGAGATGAATCAGTATGTAAGCAAAATGTTGGTTGCTAAGGGTATGGATTGCAGCACCAAAGGTTGGAAGCAAGCTAAATGCCTGGCAATGGGGATTTGGTTAAATCCCTAAGTGAAATAAAGTGCAGCTCTTGAAAAGCAAAGCGAATAACCATTCTGTGAGTGTCCTCTGTATTTATAAAGGTACATGCATATCTTTGTAGATGCAGAGACTCTCTATGGAAGGATACTTATACGACTGATCATGATAGAATTACTTTGGAGAGGGTAATGAACTGGGGATGTGGGAGATAGGGAGGAGGGCAACCTACTTTCTCTGTATACCCTTTCATACCTTTTGGATTTTGTTCTATATGTGCATGTCTACTCTAAAAAAGATATTTTTTTAAGATTCTGTCTATCTATCTATCTGTCTGTCTGTCTATCTATCTATCTATCTATCTATCTATCTATCTATCATCTATCTATGAGAGGGAGAGGGGCAGAAGCAGAGGGAGAAGTAGGCTCCCCGCCGAGCAAGGAGCCTGATGTGGGACTCGATCCCAGGATCCCGGGATCATGACCCAAGCTGAAGGCAGACGCTTCACCAACTGAGCCATCCAGGCGTCCCAGTCCAAAAAATACTCTTTAAAAATGTGTGTAGGGGGCACCTGACTGGCTCCCTGGTAGAGCATGCAACTCTTGATCTTCAGGTTGTATGTTCGAGCCCTACATTGGGTGTAGAGATTATTTAAAAATTTAAAAATCTTAAAAAAAAAAAAACAGTTAAAACAATATTAAAAATGTGTGCAGAATGATAGAGGAAAAATTTGAGGAATTTTGGGCACAGGATAGCCAGATGAAGCCAAGGGTGAATGGATGTCCCAAAATACAACCCACGAGGTCTCATGTAACTCCAGAGGCACACTACAGATTTGGCATTGAGCTTCCCAGTGGCCAGAGGAAAGAGGGATACGTTAGACAGCTGTGGCGATCCCTTGTCGGAAGCTGAACCTGTTCTGGAAGTTCGGGCTTGTCAGGGTGCTAGGCAGCATGTTTGTATGCAACAGGAACCTTCTGGTGGAAGGTGAGTCTCAGGAGATGATTGCAAAACGTGTGCAGTCCCCCTTAATTTGGGTTTTTGGAGAAGAAGCAGGTTAAATACTTATCAAACCTGTACATGATGCCTTTCTGGATGAGAAGGGAAAGGACGCGGTGGGAAGTTTCTGTAGGGGAAATGGCAAGGTCATTGCATTTGACCTCTGTGTTTATTCTTGGGATAGGTTGTCTCCCACTGTTGTGGTAATGGTTAATTTATTCTGAGAAGTGTAGCTCTTGTACTTCAAGTGCCTTTCAGTGATATAAACTGAAATTCCAGCACATAGTGCCTCTTATGGTTTGCTTATTTTTCCTAATGTGGAAGTGATAAATTCCCCATCTGTCTGCCCACGTGGTTCCCAGGAGGAGAGAGGGATTCTGGAACAGGAGCCCACGTGTTAGTTCTCCTGCACATCTTCCCTGGGGGCCTCTGACAGGGCAGGGGTCAGAGGTCTGCGGTTTGGGAAGGCAGGGGGACCACGAGAGGACTCTGACTGGGATCACGGGTCCCCGAGTATGGTCTTGGTTCTGTTGTCCACAGTCAGTTGTGTGGCCCTGGGCCAGCGACTGCCTGCCTGAACTTCGGTTTCCCACTCTGCAAAGATCATGTGCACCTAGCCCGTGCTTGGGAGGGTCAAGTAGGATGAAGGCAGTCCCGGGGCAGCGGCTGGCATCCACTGGGAGCTCAGTAAAGGTCAGTGGCTCCTCCTGTTCTGGTCTAACCTCATGGCTACACCTTCACTCTTGTGGGTGATTAAAAAAAAAACAACAACCAGCTTTGCTGCAGGAATGTTCGATGTGGTTTGGAAATTGCAGTTGGCAAAATCAGCCTTGAATTCCATCTGAAGTGGCTTAAAAAATGTTTTGTGTTTTTTTTTCAAATGACGAAAATAATTAATGAAAAAAGACCCAAATGATCAATGTAGGTAGGGTAAAACAGGAATGCCCTCTGTACCCCAAGACTTCCCAGCCCCTCCTGGTGGGAGTCTCTGACAGATTAGTGCCCACCCTCCCAGAGTACGTACGTACATTTTTCATCCACGTAAATACAGTTACTACAGAATCATAGGCTGTGTGAGTTGTGCACATTCTCGTCGGTGTGCACACGGCAGGTACTCAGGAGATTGACAAAGAAGCAACTTAAAGATGCCGTAGGCTGTGCTGAGCTGGAGAGCACCACCCGTGTTCTGAAGCCAGTTTCCCACTGACCTTGGGCTCTGGCGATGGCGTCTGCGTTCTGGTGGCCCATCCTGTCACTGGAACCAGAAAGATGCATTTCATGGTAGCAGCTGAACGGAGGCAGCTTCCTAGGAAGACCCGGACAGATGGCCCCTGGGAGCTTTCGAATACTTTTGCCCTTCTCTGGGCAGTTCAGTGTGTTGTCATGAAAACAGTGACAGCCGAAGAATACTGCTCTTCCATTGATCTAGTTCCCAGTGGAAGACTGAGATTTTCAAGTATTTTGTAATCTCTCAAACACAGTTGGAGCAGCGGGAGAGACACTTCCAGTGGCCGAGGGGCCCAGGTCTGGCTGGCTTGCCCTACGGGTCCAGTGGGGAGTGCAGGGCCCAGTGCACAGTAGGCTGCCTGAGGAGGCCTAATCAGCAGGTGTAGGGGTGGAAAATTTTCCCTTCTCCCCTTCTAGGTTCTTTGGTCCGTCTAATAATGAAACAGACATAACAGATTAACAGGAGAAAAACTAATTTTGTATGTATGGGAAACTCAAAGAAGTGACCAAAGCAGGCGGCTTTTAACACCTTTTAGACAAAGAGACAGTGAAATTGTAAACAATTGACAAGATGAGGGGGTTTGGACTTGGGGTAGTAGATTAGTGAAGACGTAAAAAGGTTTGTTTACGCAGCCTTCTTGGCCCTGAATTCCCTGTCTCTGGTGGCAAGGACGCCTCTGTCCCTCCTGGTGCAGGGAGGGTACCTCCCACACGGGAGACTTATTCCTGCTTTCAGGGGGACAGAGGAAGGTCAGAGTGTCCTTGCACTCACTGTTTCTCGAGAAACTTGAATTCAGAACAATCAGTGTGCCAAAGTGGCATGTTTGGGGTGGCATATTCTATGCTTCTTCATAGATGACTGCGTAGGACTCTGAGAAACCTCAGATTGGTGGAGACTGAGGCAATTTCCACACCTCCCTGTAAGTGACTTGTCTAACTTGAACTCAGAGTGTTACTTTTAAAAGACATCTCGTTGGCGTGGAAGCACTTTGGATGGGGCCTTCGTATTGGCACTAGAAACTCCCGTGGTGTTCCCCGAAGTAATAGGCGAGTGCTACATTTATTCCTTGGTCTCATGCCTGGGTCTGATCGTTAATGTGGCCTCGGGCCCGTGAAGGGAGCACTGGTGAAGGAAACTGAAATCTTGGTTCAGAGGCAGCCCACCAGAGAAGTTGGCAGTTAAGAGGCCCTGGAGTCAGACGGCCTGGGTTCAGATCATGCCCTGCCACCTCCCATCTGCTGCTTCTCCGAAGAGGCCCCTCAGAGCTGCAGGTGCTGTGTTTGGGGACAAAGAGGTAGGGGAGGGGCCGCTGTCACAGTGCCACAAACTTGGGGGCTGAAAACACACATTTATTCTCCTACAGCTTCGGAGGTCAGAAGTCTGAAATGTGTCTTCCAGGCCAAAATCAAGGCGTTGGCCAGGCTGGGCTTTCTAGAGGCTCTAGAAAGGGGGGAGTCTCTTCTTTCCCTTCCAGCTTCTGGAGGCTCCTGGCATTCCTTGGCATGTGGCCGCCTCACTCCAGCCTCTGTGTCTGTGGACACATGGCCTTTCCTTCTATAGTCACATCCTCATTTGCGTCCCCCTCTTAAGGATACCTGTGGTTATTTTGGGCCCACACAGATAATCCAGGATAATCTCCCCATCTGAAGGTCCATAACCTTAATCACACCTGCAGAGCCCCTTCTGCCATAGAAGGTAACATTCACAGGTGCTGGGGATTCCGACACGGTTTTATGTGGGGGCCATCGCTCAGCCTAGCACAGTCCCTACCTTATGGGATTGTTAGGACTGAATGAGGCTCACTGGGTCTCAGCTCAGGGCTCCCTCCGAGATGATGTTCTGAGAGGTCTTCCCTGCCCTCCTTGTCTGAATAACCACCCAGCACACCCCCATCGGTCATCATGGTCACAGGACTCTGCTATTTCCCATCTTAAGTTCTTGCTCAGTTGTTTCTTTACTGCCTGCCTCTCCACCCCTGCTAGACTACGAACTCAGGAGAGCAAGGTCTAGAACTTGTTTGCTCAACCATTGCTTTATCTCCAGGGCCTGGAACCGTGCCAAGATTTAGTGGGTAGTTAATACATATTTGTTAAGTGGATGAATGAGTGTCAAAATCCAATACATACCACTTTGTAGGCATTTTTCTTCATGTTTTTATGACAACATAGGCATTTTCCCATATCCTTAAATATTCTTTCAGGATCTCATTTTTACTAAGTAAGTGGCCTTCTGTGTAATGTGATTTTACTTAACCAGTCCCCAGGACTGGGAAGTTGTTCCTTTGGTAACCTTTTGATCCCTGCTCGCAGCGGTCTTTGGCAAGGTTGGGTTTGTCAGCATCTCTGCTAGGATGCTGCATTGAACAAGTGGGTCGGTCTTACCTCCTTGACCTCAGAGGGTAAAGACAACGATGTCATAGATTAATCAAATAAGCAAATCCCCTGTGCTGGTAGAGATACAGGAAGCCTGGGAATGAGCTCTGGTTAGCTCAGAACACTTCAGGAGGAAGAGTTCTTTAGGCGGATGAAGGTGGATCTAAAGCCACACTGAGATGGAAAAAAGGCTCTGTTAACTTCTGATTTTTGCTTTAAGTTTCAAAATTTAGTAAAAGGCAACCTGTTATCACATGGTATAATATATAGTTAAAACTTTGTAAGTGGTCCTCAATTCTAAAATAATGCAATAGAAACCTGTTAAAGTAACTTGCAGGCTCCAGTCTGCCAGAAGAGATAAGCAGTATGTTTTGGTAAGCATATCTTAATGCATATTTAACACATGCTTAACACGTATCTCTCTCGTATTTAAATTTGGTGAGACTGTGGGCTGAGGTTGGCTGATTTCTAAAGCGTATGCGGCCCTAGGTGTCTAGGAGGCGTGGAGAGCAGAAAACCCCCTCGTCTGTGAGAAAGGAGCTTTATGGTGTTAGTCCTCTCTGGCTCCAGGAACTGCTTCCAGAAAGCCAGCAGTAAGCCTGCAGGCCGGTCCACTGCCTCCTGGGGCTCTGGAAATCTGGGAGGTTTCTCGAGCACCCCTGTGGTATAGTTGTTGTCTGCTTGCTGGTCTGTGAGTGATGCAGAGGGCAGGGACTGTGTTCATCTTTGTTCCTCGGGCCAAGCACCAGAAGTGCGTGGATGGCTGGAGGAAGGAAAGAAGGGAGAAGTGACTGATAGCACAGATGCTCCGTGTGTCCTCTGTACCATGTATGTTGTTGGCCTTCAGTGGTGAAGAGACCACCAGAGTCCCCGCTCTCATAGGTTTTCTGGTCCCCTGAAGGAAATACATCTTTTTAAAAAAGATTTTATTTATTTATTTGAGAGAGAGAGAGCACAAGCAGGGGGAGAGGCAGAGGGAGAAGCAGACTTCCCGCTGAGCTGGGACCCTGATGCAGGACTCGATCCCAGGACCCTGGGATCATGACCTGAGCCAAAGGCAGACGCTTAACTGACTGAGCCACCCGGGCGCCCAGAGGGAAATACATCTTAAATAAACATGTAATTACAAGTGTGATTAGTGCTGTGAGCAAACGGAAGCTGATGCTGGGAGAGAATGATGGGGCCTTGTTCTGGCTCCGGCGGGCAGGGCAGGGGCAGCTTCTGTGCCAGTGACTATTTAGGACATGATCTGAAGGATGGTCACCAGCCATTGCATAGTGTCTTTTGGTGTGAAGAAAAACTCTAAACCTACAGAAGGGTTCCAGGAGTAATTCAGTAAGCACCGTATATACTCCGCTGAGATTGAACAGTCGTTGACATGAGGCTATTCATTTTATCGTGCCTCTGTTTTTTTTAAATGGAATCATTTGAAAGTAAGTTGCAGGTATTGTGACATCTTACCCCTAAATACGTCAGCATACAGGTCTTCAGGGTGACATTGTCGTATATCAGCATGAGGCTGTTACCACACCTAGGAGAAGGATCAGTAATTCCATTTGACCGTGACCGTGTTCCCGACCAGACCACATTCTGCTTTTCCCCAGTTGCACCAAACTGTTCTTCATGAACCAGAATGCAGTCAGGCTTGTGTATTGCCCTTAGTTTTTTGTTCCTTTATTCTCTTAGTATAAAACAGTCATTCTGCCATTTTTTTGTGACATTCACCTTTTCCTTTTTCCCTCCCTCCCTCCCTCCCTCTCTCTCTCTCCCTTTCTCTTTCTTTTTCTCTTTTTCTTTCTCTCTCTCTCCCCTTTTCTTTCCTTCCTTCCTTCAACCATGGGTCAAAGATGCATTTAACACATTGAGAAGTTGAGTGAGATGGTAAAATTGATTGTAAGGGCATTCGAGAAACTAGGTATTTATTGGCATAAAAACAAGAAAAGAATTAGAATAAGATTGTTAGGTTAGATTTAAACCAACAGACTGGTGGGGAGAAGAAAATAAAACCTCTGGAGTTTTTTCTATTGGACATCAATGTACAAGTTAGTGTGTCTATCACATTTTCCGGGCTCTAATAAAGTAATAAATAGCAGGGACACATCCTCCTGGAGGACTGAATAAACTTCTGGTGGATGTGTTAAAAGTGCCCAGGTATGAATTGAAAGGACACTCCACCCCCCAATGCTTTTGTCTTCCAAATTTTGAGTAATTTCTCTTAAGGCTTTCCCTAATCCTTCCATCCAGAATCAACCTCTCCCCCTTTATCCTTTTATTACTTTTTGAAACAGCTTTATTTAAGTATAATTACCATAAAATTCCTCGTTGTCCATGTTCAGTGATTTTTAGGAAATTTATGCAGTTGTGCAACTGTCCGCGCACTCCAGTGTTAGGATGCTTTTCTCTAGAAAGTTCCTTCAGGCCTGTTGGAGTGGGTCTCCACTCCCTCCTCAAGCTCCAGGCAAACACTAATTTGCTTTCTCTCTAGAGATTTGCCTTTTAAAGAAACTTCACAGACACGGAATCCTGCAGATTATCTTTGGTGGGTCTTCCACTTCGGGTCATGTTTTGGGGTTTGCCTGCATAGTAGCCTGCGTCCATGGTGGCTTCCTGTCCATCAGTGTCCTCCGTTCATGTGCGGTGGCCTTATGAGTATTTGCATCAAGTCTCTTTGCGGACGAGCGTTTTATGTCTCTCGGGCAGGTTCCCAGGGGCGTGGTCGGTGTACTGGACTGTGTAGGGGCTGCCAGACTCTTCCAAGATGGCTGCACCTGCCAGTGACCAAGGCCATTCCAGGTTCTGCACGTACACCCCGTTCCTCCTCCTCCTCCGTCTTTCCGAGTATAGTCGGTGGCTGTCATAGGCTTCTTCCGAGTGAAGAAGTTTCGGCTGGCGAGTTGAGAGTGCTGTTCTCCAGAAAACCAGCTGGGGAAGGCCCGGTCCTCCTGGTCCGGGCACTTAGAATTTACACCCCAGGGGAGTCTTGCGTTGTCTCAGTGAGTTTGTTCAGCCCTTGGACGTTGGACCCACGGGCTGCCCAGAAAGAATTTTGCCCCTGCGCAGATTTTAAAGATTTCTCTAGATCGATTTACAAACAGTGGGATGCTCTCTTCTGAAACGCGCTCTCGGTTGGCTCGGAGGAGTGCGCGCGGACGGGTCGGCGGTGTCACCGCGCGGAGCCTCACGCCCCTTCCACCGACCCCGGCGCCGTCGTGAGTCCGGTTTCCATCGGGATGGGTTTCGGAGTGCGGCCTGACGTTCGGACTGAACGCATCCGCCTGCAGAAAAGAGATGAGCAACCGCATAGAGAATGAAAGTTGCTCGGAGCCCACTACCCGGAGCGCGGTCGTGTGGACGCTTTACATAGCTCCTTCCGGTAATACAGGTTTATTTTATTTTTATTTTCCTTACTTTTAAAGATGTTGTTTATTCGACACAGAGAGCGGAATCGAGTAGGCAGAGTGGCGGGAGCGGCAGAGGAGAAGCAGGCTCCCCGCTGAGCACGACGCAGGATTCTTACTTTAAAAAGCGTTCGGGAGCAGAGCGTTGCGCGTGCGGGGTTTCGCCGCTCCCTCTGTGGAGCGTGCGGCTCCCAGCGCGATGCTGCTGCGCTGCGGTGGCACGGTCCCTGTCCCTCGGTGCGAGCCGCGGGCCGGCGGGTGTGCACCCGGGGGGGGCGGAGGGAGCCGGGAGCCCTGGGCCCGCCCCGCCCCCAGCGCGCGCCCCTCGCCCGCGAGCCAGGCCTGACGCGCCGACACGGAGCGCGCGATCGGATAGGCGGCGCGGCATCTGCGCGCCACTGAGCGGCCTGCCGCCCCCGCCCGCGCCCGCGCCCGCCGAGCCGCGTCCGAGCCGCCGCCCGAGGTCCCCGGAGCCGCCCGCCGAGCCCGCCCGGGCATGGAGCCGCCGGCCGCGCGCCCCTGAGCCCCGCGGCGTTCATGGTGAGTGCGGCCGGCCCGCCCACCGGCCCGGGCGCCTGCGTGGGTGCACCTGGGTGCGTGTGCGTGTGTGTGTGTTGCACACGACTGCTCCGGCGAGCCGAGCCTTGCACGCGGCCGCCGTGCTCCCCGCGTGCCTCCCAGCAGGCTTTGTGTGTGCGGTTTTGCGAGATATTCTCCCAGGGTCGGTGTTAGTGGGGGCCGTGAGAGGCCGAGGGGGCGCCGCCGCGTCCTGATTGTTGTCACCGCGCAGGGGACTGCAGCCTGTTCTCCGGCTCGGGCCAGGCCCGGCCCCCCTCTCCCGGGCCCGGGGGGCCTTGCCCGTGGTCCTGGGGGGGGGAAGCCTTTGTGCGGGGGGCGGGAGGGGGCAGCCGGCACCGTTTGGGCGGATGGCAGCAGCGGCCGGGCTTGGTAAAACCCACGGTCCACCTCTCACGTTGCATTCGGCAGACCGCACATTAACTTCTGCGTTCTGCGTGTTCTGTAAGGAGCACAACAATCAGAAGAGCTTCCCGACGGTTGCCTTCCCAAATGCCGTCTCCGGTAAGGTGGAGAACGCTCTCTGGGACAGCGCTGCCGGGGGAGCAGCCCGGGAGGTCCTCGGGGCCTCTTTACTGTGAGTTCAGGCCGCGGTGGCCACCAGGAGGGTCTCCCGGAAGGCTGAGCACTTGTGAGACCTGGACAGGCCACTCCTCCGAAAATGTCCAGACCAGCGCCCCTCTCCCCCAGAACTGCTTGTTACCGATGGCAAAGTGTGACACCAGCTGTGGCCTTCCAGGCGCTTCCCTGTCGCGGCATTTTCCCCACGGCCCTGTTGAGTACCCCTCCTAGTGGGAAATACTGAGAGGGTAATTTTTTAGTAACACGACAACGGAAATAATTCCCAGCCATTTTCTGGGCACCTGCGGCGGCTCTTACGGTAATCTGTTTTCACAGGAAGGGCGAAGGAATGCGCTCAAGGTCACGCTGCCGGTGGTGGTCCTTGAGGTTGAGGTTGAGACCCAGGCCTGCCGCCGCGCCGGCGCTTCCCCTGCAGGCTGCCCGGGCCCTCGGCCTGTGCAGGTGTGGCTGCTGCCCTGCCGTGGACGGTGGCTCATGTGGATCGTATGGGGACCACAGCTGTCTTGCTGGGAACGGCTAACCTTGCCACAGTATACAGTTGAGTCAAGGACTGAAGCACAGGTCTTGGCTGACGGCGGAGTTTTCCAGGCAGCCAGGGGGCTTCCATTTCTGGCCACGCGCTCCTGGCGCTGTCGGTAGCATTGACGACCCCTCCTGCCGTCCTGCCAGGAATGCTTTCTCTTCATCATTTGAGAAGCTTGATCTTCGTCCTTTTAAAACAAATGTCTCTCGAGGCCACCTTTTGGTTTTCCTTTTTAATGGCAAGTTAAACACTTACCTCAGGAGGCTGTCACCCTTATCCTCGCCCTCAGCACTGCTCCAATCACACACAGGATGTGGATCCCGCGTGGGGCGCATCTAACGGGCTCGTCACGCCTCTCACAGGTTACTTTCCAGCTCTGCACCAAGCCCAGCTTCTCCCTCTTGGGACTAGTCCCACCAGCTCTAGGTAGCTTGCTGTTGAGACTTCGACTCAGCATCATTGCCCACATGACGCCCTTGCCCTGACCCACGGATGAGCCTGCCCGAGTGTGTCCCTTGGCTGCTGCTTGCCCTGTCAGGATGCCTCTCCCGCACCCAGCCCAGATCTTCCCTGTCCTTTGTGCACTCGTATGGCACCCTTTATGAGATGCCTTCCTTGATTCCCGCAGCCGTAGACATCGGTCCTGGGGCTTGCTCTCTTGTGGCATTTTTCCTGATCTGCTCCCATCAGCTCTGCCGGCATCTTACTGCCCCTCCCAGAGCCCTTCAAGGCTGAGGTCTGGGTCTCCTCAAGTGCCGACCCCGTGTGGTCCCTTCACAGATGAGGTCCCTTTCCCTTTTCCTCCTGCCTGCTAAATCTGTTTTGCTTACGGTCCCTGAATGAACCTGGGGCCCTGCTCCTGCCTCCTGGCTTTTTTCCTGACCCTTTGCTGGGTCATCAGACCACACCCACAGCTCAGCCCCTGGTTCCTTGTGGCAGGTTTGTTTGCTGCTCTAGCTGGCGTTCGTCTGGTCTTCCCAGCAGGATACGTGGTAAACTCCTCAGGGCAGGGGCTGTGACCTACCATGCTTACAAATGAGTGGCTTGTGAACTTTGTTGACCCCCATCCCTCCCCCCCTCCCCAGACAATTTGAAACTCTGGACGCAGATATAACTAGGATAGAACTGGTAACTAGGATAGAGCTGAAAGAAATTGTCCTTACTATGTGGACTCTGCATTTTTTTTAAATTGTTTGATTTTTAAAGAAAATGTTGACATGACCGCCTAAATGGATTTATCACTGGAACTTTGAAAAACCCTGTTCTCAATTCCCTCTATGGCTGGGCAGGGTGTTGGCAGGGTGATTTGTACTGAGCAGCCTGCAGGCTCATCAAAACTTGATCCCGTAGGGGTCCCAAGAAGAGGAGAAACTTTGTGAGGATAGATTGGCCTGAGGCTGGGCCTGGCCCACAGAAGGGGCTCACGCTTTAGTGGCAGCTGTGGAACGGGCCTCACTTCACCTCCTCCCAGGAGCCTTCACGGTTGATGCCTTTTCAGAGATGAGGAAGCAGGCTGAGTGAGGAGCAAGAGGACTTGCCCCAGGTCAGAACCAGGCTTACAACTCACTGTTCGCTTCCAGAGACCTGGCTCTTACCCCATCACGTGCCACCCCTAACGCTGATAAGTCATGGCCAAAAGTTGTTTCTCCAGGGATGCTTTATTTGCAGCCCTCCCGCCCATCCCCCCAAAGGATTCTTCTTTTCCTTCTTTTTTTTTTTTTCTGGTTAAACAATGATTTTATTGCTTGAGTGCGTAGACAAATTTATGCAACCAGGGCAGAGGCTGTGGGTGACTCGTATTTCCAACTGAGGGGAAGGGACAGGACTCTCTTGGTCTTACGAATATCAAGCCAACCATTAAACACGGCTCTGGGTCAGAATGAGCCGGAGTTTAGCATCCTTATCCTTTCTGTTCCTCTCATGCTGCTTTCAAACAGCAACAGCTTTCTTTTTTTTTTTTTTAAAGATTTTATTTATTTATTTGACAGAGATAGGGAACACAAGCAGGGGGGAGGGGCAGAGGGAGAAGGAGAAGCAGACTCCTGGCTGAGCAGGGAGCCCAATGCCGGGACTCCATCCCAGGGGCCTGGGACCACGACCTGAGCCAAAGGTAGATGCTCAACCAACTGAGGCACCCAGGCACCCCGCAACAGCTTTCTTAATTAAATGATAGGGATCCTCAGGAAGATCAGGAGCAAGTCCTTTGGACTTCAGAATTCTCCAGGTTTTATTTGCCTGTCACAGAAAGCACTTGGGCAAGGCCACATGAGCCTCTCGGGATCACACCGGTTCCTGAGGGAGTCAGGCCCTTCTCAGCCAGTGTGTACATCTGTTCCTCCGTATCCTCAGCCAGGTGGGGACGCTGGGCGGTGAGGCAGGGCCGGCTGGATCGGGCCCTTCTCGGGAGCGGGTGTGCGGCCCATGGTGGCCGCGGTCGCGCGGCGGAAAAGGGCAGTCAGTCCTTTTTGGTTTCTGAAGTCGGTTTGTCGTATTGGGAATATGAGCTAACTGTTGACACCTCCATGTGAGCCTCTGGAAGAACTAGGTGTGAAGCAAGACCTGCGACCGTTTCCAGTGCCATTTACACCTGCAATGCTGTTGGGAGTTTTGGAAAGGCTTTCCTTTCGCTTTCAAGTATGGGCAGGACAGGCCGCCTCTGTTTTTGTTTTGTTTTGTTTTGTTTTGTCTTAATCATGCAGTGCTCTGTGTGATTAAAACAAAAGTATTTGCCCTACATCTGCCCTTAATTCAATATTACAGGTTTCTGTCATGGTTGAAAGCTTTCTTTAGACAGAATGTGAGTGATTGAATTACTTCCACATCATGTCTGTGAGCGTCTCTCATGCATCCTGGAGAGTGCTGGAAACTGTGGCTGCAGAGCCAGATGCTTGGCTTCTGATCCCAGCCCCCCGCTCCCCAGCTGGGCCATTCGCTGACATCTCTGGGCCTGCACCTTTCCTCTGTGACATGGGGACAGAGGTGGTGGCTCCTCGCACAGAGGGCTGGCGGGAAGGTGACCTGTGTGTGTGTCACGTCCGCGCAAAGCTCTCTGCTCATTCATGGAGCTGTTTGTACTTGTTGTTGTAACAGAGCTTCGGAGTGCTACCTGAAGAGACCTGATATTTTTTGGTTACAAATCAAGGCATTTGGTTAACTTTACTCCTTTTTGTGTTTGTGCTGTTTGTAGACTTTGCAGGCTCCTTGATTGTTTGGCCCAAGAGCTAGCTTGCTTGCTTGCTTGCTCGCTCGCTCCCTCCCTCCCTCCCTCCTTCCCTCCCTCCCTTGTTTCAGGTCTAAGGGTAATGGCATTCAGCAGCCAGGGCTACGCTTTATCAAGAACTTCCTGTACGCCAAGCCTCTCCCTGTTCCTTAGATAGTCCTCTCTGGTTGGTATGGCTTCCCTTCCGTTTCCGCACATGCGGACATGAAGCTCAGGGATTCTAAGTAAGTGTTTTGCTGGAGGTCACAGCTGGGTCTTGGTGGATCTGAGTTTTATCCCACACCGATCTGGCTCCAGGGGCCACACCTAACCTGTGTAGGACTGGGCCTTTTCCCTCTAAAACTGCACACGTGTTTGAGTGTATTCACAAAGAGATTGGGCTGGCACGGAGTGGGCGACCCCAGCCCCTTGCTGGCTGTGTACTTGGGGGTAAGACACTTCACCCTGAGCCTCAGTTACCCTATCTGTAAAATGGGGTGAGACTTGCCATGGAGATTGTTACGGAGATAGAATGAGACAGTATGTGTAAAGCACACAAAAGCAAATGGAAATGGGTGTCCACATTCTGGGACATTTAACTTGGGGCTTGTCATCTTTGGCCTTGGCATATGGTTCACTAGACCATGGTCAGCAGATGAGTAGCACCTTACAGGGCCTTCATTACTAATTCTTGTTAAAATGCAACATGCCTCAGAATCTTGCTCAACACACAGCTTCTGGTAGATTGTCTATAAAATCCAAGACTTTGACATCCTGGTGCTCGATGTGAAGCTTCCAGTGGCTTGGTGCTGTGTTAGGTCACAGCTGAGTGCCTGAAACAGTGTGTGCTCAGGTGTTGACGTGATGAAAAAGGGAGTCTGTTTTCCCATTTAGGGGTAGGCAGAAGTCATTTTGGTATTTTTGTGGGACCATTTCCTGGTAGACCGTGATGGCATCTAATCTTGTGCCCCAGATGCAAGAAACTGCCCCACCCACCTGCTTCTTGGTGTGCCCCTTCTCACAGCCTGTGTGTTTTGAGGAAATAAATATACCTTTCTACTTTTTAGAAGCTTCTATAGGCTCTTGTGGTTGAGAGAATAATTGCTGGCCAAATCATGTTACCAGTAACAACCCCCTTGGCAGTGAGTGTCAACTTAATTCATTTTGCAATTAATTGCTTTCCACTCATGATATTGCTTCTGTTGTTATCTGGAATGGTTATTTAAATCTTGGGTTAGCTATTCATTTGTCTGTCCTGTCTTGCCAATTAGATTGTCTTCCCTTACGTGGGAGGATCCCGAGAGCCTCATCTATAGGCAATAAGAAAGTATTGGTTCTTTTTTTCTTTTTGGCAGAGGGCTAAGAGCGTGTACACACACGCACGCGCACATGCACACGCTGTTTCCGAAGCTAGACTCTTTGGTCCCAGCTTGCTTGACTCTCCTGAACTCTTCTGGTTGGGCATTTGGAATGTGGGTCACCAGGTGTGACCAAGGGACACATTAGTTACCCAGTGCTGGTGAGGCTGCTCATGGCACAAATATTTATGTAACAACTTGCAGTCATGGCTTCATACAAAGATGTTAAAGAATTTTTTTTTTATGTTCCTGCTTTTAAGAAAATGAAACTGCATTTGCACAACGTGGATGGACCTGGAGTGTGTTATGCTAAGTGAAATAAATCAGACTGAGAAAGACAAATACCATCTGATTTCACATATATGTGGAATGTAAAAAACAAAACAAATGAGTAAACAAAAAGCAGAATCAGATCCATAATACAGAGAGCACACTGATGGTTGCCAGATGGGGGCGGAGGGACTAGATGGTGAAGGGGAGTGGGAGACACAGGCTTCCAGTTACAGAATGAATAAGTCGTGGGAACGAAAGGCCCAGCACAGGGAACAGAGGCGGTGATGCTGTAAGAGCGTTGTATGGTGACAGGTGGCCGCCACACTCGTGGTGGGCACAGGTCACATACAGAGAAGCCGAATCACTGTGTCGTACACCGGAAACTAAGGTAACATTGTGTGTCAACTGTACTTCAATAAAAAATATATATCTGTGAAAAGAAACACTTTTAATCATCTTCTCCAAAAAATGTTTAACCTTTTCCTCATTTCAGAAACTATTTGAAGGGCTAACAAAAATACATAAAATGCCATGAGATAAAAGGAAAGGGGTTTGAAATTTTGGTTGGAAGTGGGTAGGAGCTGAAGCCAGGGGGTCAGATGAATGCTGGAGTTGGCTATTGCTCTGGCTCCAAGCTTCCCAGTGGTCACTGCAGTAACGAACAGAGGTTGATATTGTCCAGAAGCCAGAGGACACCTCTTCCCTGGACCAGCGCAGAAAGCCTGAGGTGGGACTGCTGGGATGGTGGGCCTCAGTGACCACCCCCTCCCCCAGCAGCAGGGGAGGCCGCAGTCCTCACTGCAGAGCTGTATGACCCCTTTAGTTGCCAGTGTGTCCTTCTGAAAAGGAAGTATTTTGGATGTGCTATCCTCAAAGTGACTTGAAAGACTTCATTAAAAAACTGCTTTCTTGCACTCAGAGAGGCTTCATAATATCAGAACTGGCGAGGTCCAGAGTTACCCCTTGTTTCTTTGTCCCAGGAATATGAAGACAAGGCTGGACGACCTAGCAAGCCACCCTCTCCAAAGCAGAATGTGAGGAAGAATCTTGATTTTGAGCCACTGTCCACCACCGCACTCATCCTGGAAGACAGACCAGCGTGAGTCTTTTTTTTTGACAGAGAGAGACACAGCGAGAGAGGGAACACAAGCAGGGGGAGTGGGAGAGGGAGAAGCAGGCTTCCCGCCGAGCAGGGAGCCCGATGTGGGGCTCTATCCCAGGACCCCTGGATCATGACCTGAGCCGAAGGCAGATGCTTAACGACTCAGCCACCCAGGCGCCCCCCAGCGTGAGTCTTAAAAAGAATCTCTAGAACATTTGCTCGAGTTGATAAGTACAATTTGCTGATCACCTCTGTGTTACAAAAGAGCTCAGGTCACCAGAGGGAAGAAGAGTAAGCCCTAGCACGTATTAAAATCCTCAGTTCCCCATTATTTCCTATAACATGTGTGCTATAATAATAATAATAAAGAATTGATTTGCAAAACCGTCCTTTAACACAGAAGTTTTGACCAAGGTTTTCCATTGAGGTGGTTTTTCATTTTAATTTAGCATTTAGAAATACTAAGTAGCCACTGTAAATTATGGACTGGCTCCTGACGGTAAGCGCAGGGAAGTGTCCTGCAACGGGGGTGTTGCGGGGGCATCCCAGCGTCGTAGGACAGCTCCTGGCCTGGCCAGCTGGCTTCTTGGGGGTCGGCGGTACGTGGGCTGAGTGATCTTACCAGGCCCGCCTCTCCCTCTAGTGTCCATCGGTGGATAAGATGGGCTTTGATGACTGGTTCACACATCGCCTTTGGGGGTCTCAGTGAGGTAAAGGGACTGCTGCATTGTCCCAGGCCACAGATTGTCTCTCCTTAAGTATGGAGCTTCCATGAACATTGTGTTTGAATAGAAAGATCCTACAACTTTGAAAAGAGGGAGAAAGAGAGCTTGTTAAAACAGTGGTTCCTTAGGTCCCTGCCTACCCTGAAATCTAAAACTGATGAAATCTGAAGAAGAAATGGGTTTTCTTCTTCCTTTTTTTTTTTTTTTTTAAGATTTTATTTAATTATTGAGAGAGAGAGAGAGAGTGCGTGCACATGTGAGTGGGGGGAGAGGGGGAGAGAGAATCGCAAGCAGACTCCATGCCAAGTGCGGAGCCAGAGGCGGGGCTCAGTCTCGTGACCCCGAGATCACGACTTTGAGCAGAAATCAAGTCGGATGCCTAGCCCAGAAACGGGTCTCCTAATGTTAACTCGGTCCGTGGGAGTTGTGGCCGTGTGGTGGATGGGGAGCGTCCTGCAGTGCAGGAGTAGGAAGATGGATGGGGACCCAGAAAGAGCCCATTCGGGACCACCCTCCCAGCACTGTCAGAAGGCTCCATGCCGGGGCGCCGGGGTGGCTCAGTTGGTTAAGCGGCTACCTTTGGCTCAGGTCATGATCTCAGGGTCCTGGGATCGAGCCCCGCGTTGGGCTCCCTGCTCAGTGGGGAGTCTGCTTCTCCCTCTGCTGCTCCCCCTGCTTGTGCTCTCTCTCTCTCTCTGTGTCAAATAAATAGATAAAATTTTTTAAAAAAAGGCACCATGCCCTCCGGCAGAAAGCCGGGTGGTCATTCAGAATATGCCGGAACGCGGGCTGCTCTGTGTGAGGAGCACAGCAGTGGGACCTGCCGCCTCCCAGGTGTCAAGCACCCGCAAATTCACCAGCACATTTCTGGAAGAGCCTGTGCGTTTGAGTTTTTTTACCCAGGAATCAAATTGGACACCCATTTAGATGCTCAGAACTGTGATGCACATTTGTATGTAAAAGAAACAAAACAGATGAGCTCAATGAGCCCATAGTGGATACAAAGCTCATACCCCTGAGAAACTGGTCGGGGAGCGGATTCATCCAAATGCGCGACACTTGCCGTTAGGGTCCCTACTTCCTGGTCACTGTCACAGCTGGGGTGCCCTGTGGTCAGCGCACGGTCGCCCTGGAGCCGGACTGAAGAATCCTGGGAGATCAGCGTTGATGGGAGCTGTGGGCAACTGTTCCTTTCTTTCTACTAATCTTTCTACTTCAGGGTTTTTTAATAATGAGCTTGTTTTATTTCTGTAAATAAATATTTTTAGTTTATGAAATTGCTGCGTATTGGGTCATCTTAACAAATGTAGTTTTTTGGTCTTTTGAGTTTTTCATTTTTTTTAGTAAATGATTCTTCAAGTTTTATTTTTCCAAGACTTTTATTTGATGTTTATAATAGTGAAAATCCTCTATTTTCTATCAAGAAACCTCCCAGCGAAGCCAGCTGAAGAAGCTCAGAAACACAGGCAGCAGTATGAAGAAATGGTGGTTCAGGCCAAGAAACGAGGTAATGGAATCTGCACATGTTGGTTATGTAAGACGGCACGAGATTTCGTGTCTTTCAGATTTTCTTTTTACCTCCTGGAGCCCTAGATCCTGAACTTTGGTGGATGCCTAAATATTTTGAAATTTGTAATTTTCCATCAAAAGCGTATATTTCCACTAAAACTGTCCATTCCCGGTAGCTTTCTTCAAGGCAATAACACTTTGGTTTTTTTTTTTTTTGAAGATTTTATTTATTTGTCAGAGAGAGAGCAAGTGAGCACAAGCAGGGGGAACGGCAGGCAGAGGGACAGGCAGACTCCCTGCCGAGCAGGGAGCCCGATGTGGGACTTGAACCCAGGACCCTGGGGTCATGACCTGAGCCAAAGGCAGATGCTTAACTGACTGAGCCACCCAGGGGTCCCAAGGAGATAACACTTTTAATTTACACAAGAGAAGAGATCACTTAGGACAGAAGTGCTAGGTTGGGTAAAGCTTCAGCCCGAGGTGATGGGCAGACTTCCTCCCCTCTCTGGGCTCCGCTTTCCTCATTTACAAGAAGATGTGATTGGTTTGATAAAATCCATGCAACACTTAAAAACTCTAAGATGGCAGCATGTTTAAAAAGTATACGTAATGAACACAGTGTGGCCCCATGCCACAACGAATATTAAGCGTAAACCGGAAGGACATTCGTTCTGACACCTGCTGCAGTGTGGACAGGTCTGGAGGGCATTTTGCTCAGTGAAATCAGGTACTCACTCAGGGACACATACTGTATGATTTTACTGACATGAAGCCCCCAGAGCAGTCAGCATCCTAGAGATGGAGAGTAGAATGGTGGGGAGCTTCAGTCGGGGAAGGTGAGAAAATTCTGGAGGTGGATGGTGCCGACGGTCGCACCACCGTGTGAATGTACTCAGTGCCCCTGGTTGTACACCTGAAATGGTTAGCATGCTACTGTTTGTTTTAGGGGTTTTACCACCGTGAAAGAAATACCGCAAAGCATGGATAGATTAAGATGCATGGTATTTCCCAGAGTTGCTCCTCACAAGCTAGGAGTTGTGCCTGAGCCGTGAGAGGCGAGGCTAGAGGTTTGATTGGGAAGGAGATCTGGCAGGCGGCACAGGGGGCGTCTGGTGGTTGGCAGTGTTCTGGGTTTTGGCTGGGGTGGTAGTTTATGGGTTTCTCCCTTGTGGTAGTTTAACTGTGTTCTTACTTGTGTACTCTTCTGTCTGTGCGTTCTACTTAAAAACTCACTGAGAGGTAGATGAGGCCTAAGCATTCTACACCCCGTGAGGCCTGAAACAGGTGTTGGGAGGGAAGCTTCACAGCTCCACTTCGGTTGCTTTTTCTGGGGGGTTTCGCAGTGGGACTCTGAGCAAAGTCACCCTGCGTGGAAGCAGCGGGGGTCGGTTAACAGGTGCTCTCTCCTTGGTTGTGATCATGGTTTGCAGAGCTGAAGGAGGCCCAGCGGAGGAGAAGGCAGCTGGAGGAGAGGTGCCGACTGGAGGAGAGCATTGGCAACGCCGTCCTCACCTGGAACAACGAGATTTTGCCTAACTGGGAAACGATGTAAGTTGTGGTGTGGCGGGCACAGCTCGACGGCCGGGTGTTTCCCTCTAGAACCTACCGCAAGTGGCCGTGTAACCGGAGCTCCTGTCATAGGCTTTGGTGGATTTACCCTACACTTAATGTGGTGTGGGGTCTCCCTTCCCACCTTGGTTCAGCCCTGCCTGCTGTTCCTTGCCTGGACACCGTGACATCCCCCATCTGACCCCCAGATTGTCTTTGCTCAGTGTCCTGAGGGATCTTCTAAAGCCTAGGTCTGTGTCCGTCCCCCCCCCCCCCCCCCGTGTAGAATGTCCGTGACTTCCTACTACTCTGTATACAGTATGAATTCCTTTGCTTAGCTGGTGGGATCTTTTGTGAGATAACCTGCTCCTTCCTCTCTAGGCTCACAGCTTTCCTGCCTTGATGAGCCCTCTCCTTAGGGAGCCGCAGGACCTTTGCATGTTCTATCCCCTCTGCTTAGCGTGCTCTTGCCCTGTAGCGCCTCATCCAGCTAACCCTTCGTTCTCTAAAGCTCAGGCTTCCTTGGGGAAGACTTTGCTGCCCAGGTGACTGTGGGAGACCCCTGGCTACACTGCACCCATCTGCTCCAGCATCTGTTGTCCTCTGAGGATGGGGACGGGGTCTGTGAGGACACCCCCAGTGGCCAGTACCCAGCAGAGTCTGGCAGCTGCTATCTTAACACCCAAGGGACAGCTGTAGATCTATTCTTCCTGCACGTTCAGAATGGGGGAGGGGCAGCGTGTGGACAGCAGTCCCAGTCCCAGGCCAGGAGCAGACGCGGGTGGCTCCTTCTGGGCCTCAGCCCGTTAGTGGGCCCTGCCGGGGAGCGTGGATGCGAGTTTCCCTTCAGGCTTGTCGCTTTCCACTTGAACTGGATGTTAGGATGTTGGGGAGTTGCTTCTGGCACTTTCCTGGGTGTTACTGGCTCTCGTTACAGGGGTCAGACAGCCCTGTTGAGAATCTCTGCTAGGAAAACAGGCTATTTTTGGAGCCCGATTTTCTAGGCAGTGTCTTTAATAGGCTGGACACAGGAAATACTTTCTCTCAGAGGGGACCCAGGAACAGAGTGGAGGTGCTCCGAACCCCTAGGCTGTGACCCTGTGTGGCTGCAGAACCCCCTGCCCCCGCAGTGTCTCCTGCCCTGGCCGATGCTTGATGTGAGCTAGACGTGGGCGCTTCCACAGCAGCCCACATTTAGGTGCACCGGCCGGGCGCCTCTGTGCCCTGTCCCACTTGACCTTCACAACGCCCTTCTGGGGAAGGGTTTCAGCAGCTGGATGGCAGAGGGGAGAAGTCATCTGCTCTGGGTTCCGCAGGTAAGGGTGGAATTGGGATGCAGACCTGGTTTCGGTCACAGCAGCCCGTGCTCTTCCCCCCCTGCGCCGCGCTGAGAAGTCCCAGGGGAGCCCTGGCACCTTCACGTTAGTCCCGGCTGTTGGCGGTGCGTGAGCATCGTGGCCCGCACACCTCCGCGTCTCCACTGCCAGCGGGGTTGGGCAGCTCATTCCCCGAGTGACTGGCCTGCGTGCAGTGCGGCGGCCGGCCGCTGGGCTCTCGGGGCTCCCCGGCACCCCCACGCCGCGCCCAGCTGTCCGCGGTTCCTGCAGCGGCCCGGGCTCTTTCTTGCTCCGTGCCTTCTGCTCTGAAAGCCCTTCCCGTCCGTTACCTGCTTAAACTGCTGCCGGTCACTCAGGATTCAGCTCCCGAACAGCCATTGTTGTTGCTCTCCCGGCCTCTGGAACGCTGGGCTGCAGCTCCCCGAGGGCAGGGGCTGCACGTGCGACTCCGTATCCCCCGCTCTTCTGGTCTGGGGCTGGGTGCACAGGTGGCCAGATGTTTCTTATGGAGAACAAACTTCTAAATCCACGCTTCCGTTTTTGTGCAGGTGGTGCTCTAGAAAAGTTCGAGATTTATGGTGGCAGGGAATCCCTCCCAGTGTGAGAGGCAAAGTCTGGAGCTTAGCCATTGGCAACGAGTTAAACATCACCCATGGTGAGTAGCTTGCCTGATCCTAGGTTTGGAGAATGTCTCCTCTCCCCCTGCCTCCTTCCAGCCCCAGTCCTCTGGCTTCTCCAGTCCCCTCTGCCCCGTGAGGAAGAAAGGTAGCCGCTGCCATGAAGCCGAGTCTTTTGAGAGGCCTGGTAACTGTGTCCTCCAGGAGGGAGAGACAGCGGGGCAGCCAGGGTCACTCCCACGTGCCTCAGTTACCTGGGAGTCCCAAGCACACGCCTCCCTTCTTCCTGATACCTGTCCTCTTCCCTGAATAGACAAGGTGGCACATATGGGTTTCAAAGCAGCGGTGGGCTGGGTCACGTCAGGATCTCTTCTCCAAGTGCTGTGGAAAGCCAGCCTTGATGGGGACATGACAGTGGAAGGAAGGTGGGTGTTCTTTCTGTGGAGGCATTCTATCTAGGGTACTGTGGGGTTTTTTCACAACATTTTGTTCCAGGCAGCTTATATATAAGCACCGTAGAAGGACAGTTGCTGTGCCAGGCCCGGGGTCCCTGAGTCCTAGTAGCTGAAGTCCGGAGGGGAGGTTGAGATCTGTACTCCACTTTCTTCGGGCTGTTTGTCTTTCCGGATGCCCCGTGCGGTGTGCAGGTGATCATCCCCCAGCAGCCGCGCGCGCCCCGGACTGGCTTCCTGCTCCGTGCCCGGCACCCCACGAGGCTGCGCCCCCAGAGGGAGATTGACACCGGAGCTCAGACACTTAGAATCTAGTGCTTCGTAACTGGTGGTCACTCGTTCTCCCTTTTCTCCCTGGCTGCGGTCTCGGCCGCTGAGACAGGAGCCTCTTCCTCCTCCCGTCCTTTGTGCTCGTGCCCAGCACGCGCTCGTGCGGTTGGTGGTGGCGGTTTTCACCCCGTGGAAGGCGTTCGAGCGGAAAACTGATTTGTATCTTTTCTGTGTAGCTAGGGTTCATATTTTTTATTACTGTTATTTTTTTTTTTTATCTTACAAGACACTGATCTCATCCCATGATGGGAGCCTTGTCCAGGCAGCGTTCTCCATCTTGAGTAAGGTCAGCTGGTTGTGTGGATGGTTACTGGTTTCTGTTTCTAGTGACCTCCTCCAAGCTCCATTTCTGGCTCGTTTTAACTTCTTTACCTGAGAGGATTGTATGTGACATTTAACTTGTAGGACTAGTTTGTAGGGCTTTGGAGAGATTGCTGAGTATTTGCCTCAGTCCTTGTTCTTGAAAAATTTCTAAAGTCTATCAAACAGCTGAACGTAGTGCAGAGTATGTGTGTGTGTGTGTGTGTGTGTGTGTGTGTGTGTTTTTCTCATTGATGCCTGGGTTGATTTTAGGGAAATTAGAATCTTCTGTGGACCGTATCCGAGTAGATGGGGCTAAACAGCTAGTTAATCGATTATACATCTTGAAAGTTGTCTAAATGCTGGTATTGGTTCATTTTATTTACGTCGCGTCTTTCTGGTACAGTTAGCTGCCTGGTGTCCGTTGCGCCCGCCAGAGCACGTGCTCCGGAAGCTGCGGTCCCACCTGTCCTGCTCTCTGCTCTGTCACCTGGGCCCAGCCCAGCTCTCTGCACATGGCAGGCTCTTAAGAAGTATTCACTGAATGAATGCATGCCACCTTCTTGGGTTCTCCTTAATCTCCGTTTTGCTGAACAATTAAGCCAGTAACGCAGATAGTCGTGAATTCCAGTTGTTGAGGCGGGCATCACGTTCGGTTCTTTACTTACCTGTCTTCTGTAACATCGACAGCCATCCTGAAAAGGTTAGGGACTGCCCCCCACCCTGGTGCGTGCTGGAGTCAGGATTCGATTCTACCCCTGGCTGAGTCGGAAGCCTGCGTTCCAACTTGGGAAGCCCTGGAGATTTGCTCTTAAAGGTTGTGCTTGTGAGATCGGAAGCGTTGTGCTTTTGAGATTGGAAGCTTCTAGGAAGTCAGTGTAGTACTATTATTAAACCTTTGCTCTGTGGGAAGTCAGCCTTGGGCTTTGAACCCGGGTCTGGGAGGAAGGTGTGTTTGCTGTTCCCCTCGTCACTGCAGACACAGCAGCAAAGCCACAGAGATACTTTTAGGACTCCGACACTCTGACCCATTCTTCCCCGAGGCTGCCGGTGTCTGTGTTTGAACTGTCACATACCTCTTACGTGGAGGTGGTTCCCAGGGGTCAGGGGCCATGGGGTGGTTTCCTTCCGTCTTCTGCTGAAACGATCAAAGCCAAGCCCACCTTCTGGAAAGAGAGGAGGCACAGGTTCTCCAGACCCTCTCGTCTAGGGATAATAGTATGAAGTTACATTTCACAGTCGTACCCTCTCCTGCCCTGGTCGACCAGTGTGTTGTGAGTCAGATCTGTAACAAGGCTGGAAAAAGGTCAGTAATCCAGATTTCACTTGTTGGATCACAGTACTGTTACCATAGCTTGGCTTATGCTTTAATAAAATAGCATTCACTGTCTGGGAGGCGGTCGTGCTCTTTTGTATTTTCCAAAATAATGATGGGAAAAGTAAAGTGACAGAAATTCTCTGGGTAGCTGCAGTTAAAGTCTTAGTGATCCATTAGTGCTCATCAGCGACATGGATGTGGATGAGGGACCCGGGGCTGGGGTGAATGGCCCGGGGGCCCTGGGAAGTCTCTGCAGGTAGAGTCCTCACTTTGGTTCCTTCAAGAATGGGGTGTGGATATACCCGCGGAGGGCTGTCTATGACAGCAAAATTTGTGAGCATGAGGTATTATTTCACTGTTCGGAAGCTACTCAGAGAGAAGACTTACTGAAAAAGAAAGTTGTTAGGATGGGCGGGGGAGATTTGGAGCCCACCTTATGGGGGCTTATCCTGGGAATTGGCTGCCAGTAGGAACCCTGGTGTCGTGAAGCCTCTGCCCGTTGTGCTCGGCCCCCTCCCCACTTCGGTAGCGAGATGAGGGAGCCTGGGCCATGGCGGTAGGGGCTGCCTCTTATCCTTTTCTGAAACCAGATGAGTTTCTGCTGGTCTCGCTTCCGTCCATCAGTCCGATGTTCGTTGATTATATGGATCTGTGTCAGTCCCAGCGCCCTTTGCTCTAGACACATAGGTGAGTGAAAGACCTTTATGGTCTCACCCCCAAGGAACTCCCAGGCTGGTAGAGGCAGTTAACTCAGAAACAAGTCAGAACAGAGGCCTTGTAGGGGCGGGTTGTGTAATTTAAGTCATACCTGACATCGTGGTAATATTTTATGAATTCTTCCTTAGTATGTGCTGATGTCTTTAGGCCACAGTAGGACCTTCAGGCCATGTTGGGGGGAATTGTTCATGTGGTCTCGTGAGCGTGCGGACTGAGGTTGAACTGTCAGTGTTGGAACGAGGCGGTTGTGTGCTCTCTGCCCATGTGCCCGTGATACTTACCCTGAGGCTTTTCTTCCAGAGCTCTTTGACATCTGTCTTGCCCGAGCCAAGGAGAGGTGGCGGTCCTTCAGCACAGGAGGCTCTGAAGCGGAGAACGAAGGTACACACCCTGCTAAACCGGGTGGGGTGCTTGGGTCAATTGTATGTCATTGTTTGTTGTACAGCAGACTTTCCTTTACCGAAGTAGTGGTTGGTGCAAATTTATAAAAAGTTTCACGGGAAAAAGGATTTCTTTTTTTTTTTTTAGAGCAAACAAGTTGACGAAAAAGCTTACGAGAAAGACCATTTCCTGAGACGCATTTGTGTGCAGACGGGCAGGGAGGGCCAGTCAGAACCAGTGTGGTTTCACTGTTCCCCTGGTTTCAGTAGCCTGGCCCCCAGGACTGGTCGAGTATTGGCTCCTACAGGAGCTTGGTAGCTAGTCCATAGAAACAGGAACACCACACACGTGCTAGATGGTGCTTTTAGAATGCCCCCGGACGCATGGGAGTGATTACGGCTGGTGCTTAAATAGCGTCTTTTTTACTGATCTTTGTTTATACTGTTCATGTAGTACTGAGGGAATTCCAAAATACAAAACCAGTTATTCGTAAACGTTTGTCAGAAATAGTATGCAGGAGTGTTCCCCCTTAGTAACTGCCATGCGTTCTAAGTTCACACCAGGGAGGTTTTAGGGCAAAGGAAGGTGTGTCTTGTGAATATTCACTTATTCGTCCTTCCTTCCACTGACCGTTGTTGATGTCAGGTAATATCAGATGAGATTTCGATTTCAGACTCTGGGAAGTCCCTAATGACGATCCAGCCTCAGCTGGTGCTGCGAGGTTTCGCTCTTCAGAAGCCCACGGTGGACTGTGTGGGCTCCCGCTGTAATCCGGCCCGTGTACTTGTGCAGAACGATGTCCCGTGTCCATCCCTGTCACACTTGAGAGCCTTGTGATTGCGTGTGCCTGTCTCTGAGCCGTGTCCTGACTCTTCGTCTTTTGACAGATGCCGGGTTTTCAGCCGCAGACAGAGAAGCCAGCTTGGAGCTTATTAAACTGGACATTTCGAGGACGTTTCCTAATCTCTGCATTTTCCAGCAAGTAGGTGGCGGTCATTTGTTGCTTTAAGTATGTTTTGAGTAAACGTCATAGATGCCAAACTGCATGTGTTTGTAATCAAGTTTGAAAAGCACTAGGGGTTTTGGGTGTGGGGGAGGGCAGACTTATGTCATCACGTTTAGACCTTTACAGACGAGGCTAATTCATCCTTCTGCTTTCAAAGGCAGCTCTGGTTCCTTTTACGATGCATGTACCCAAGCCTTGGAAGGGAGGAAGGGCCTGGTGTGCTGCTCCATCTGACGGAGCTTCCAGGCTGCGACTGCGTTTTCAGGGCTGCACAGAGTAGCACTCCCTCAGAAGACGATCCGGGTGGGGAGCCTGGGGTGCGGGTGGGGGCGTGCGGCAGTCCTCAGCAGCTGCGGGCTGTGGTGAGGGTGGGCTTCTGAGCAGATGGCCCAGGAGAGAGTGGTGACACCCCCAGGTGCAGAACCAGCCGTGGGAGACAAGATAGAGTACCCTCTTCTGGATGGCAGTAAAGAGGACCGTGGCTTCTCCCGTGGGCCTCTGAGCTAGCACAGGCAGGGCTCAGGGCTGCCGCCTGTGGATTTTGGAGTCATCAGAACAGAGGGGTGTGAAGACCTTTTCTTCTGACAGCAGACATTTCCCCGGGGGTCTTGTTTGACCCCTCCCGTATCCAGTCTGTAACGGTTTTTGCCAGTTCTACTTCTGAAATATCCTTGAATCTGTTCTTGCCCTGTTCCCACGGCCCCTTCTTGGTTCAGATTCCTGTCTTTTTGTGCATTGCTGTGCCAGCCTCCACACATGTCCCTGGCCGCCTCCGTGTCCTCACCTCGGCGCTTGCCAAGCATCTTTGGAATCCCCGACATGATTCTGTCAGGCCTGTGTTTCTGGTGTCACGCATGCACACCCTGGGTAACCAGTAAAGGATAGTGGAATGAACCAGAACAGAGAGTTCACCAGCCATGTGGAAGGAGGCAGGCATGCGGATGCACATGTTAGACACACGGGGGCTTTGCAGAAATGTAGGTGTGTCCCAGCACAGAGGAGCTGGGGCCACTCTGCTGGGAGTCCGGCGTGGGGGCGGCGGGTGTCGGGAATGGGGTTGCTGGGGAAGGGGCCCTCAGGCTGTGCTTGGACTAGGTTTGAGTGACAGTCTGACCAGACGATGGGAAAGACATTCCAGGCAGAAGGAGGACTAGAACAGAAGCATCAAACAGCAGGTGGTGCAGGGGATCCCACTTCCCTCCGAAGGAATGAACAGAGAGCATGGAGTTCAGTGCTGGGGCCCCCGCTTACCGCCCCCGGCCGCTGTGGCCGCGCCGGGAGCCTGTGCAGTTCAGCTGTGCCCTGGAGGAAGGGGAGCGTCGGGACAGTGCTGTGAGATACACACCTGCCCTGCAGCCGACAAGGGCAGTCGGGGAACCGGAGCGGGGCCTGAGAGGGTGCTGGCGTCTTGCCGACGCTGAGGACCAGCGTTCCCAGACTGGGGACCCAGAGTGACCTCTGTGCAGTCTGTCCTGGGGACTCAGCCTCATTGACTTTGAGATTCACAAGGCAATTATCTTGGTGCAGGGAGATGTGTTCAGAAGAAGAGGAGGGGCTCTAGGGGTCTCTCAGGTGTGGGTGGGGGCAGATGGCAGAGAAGTTGGCTTTTCTCCTTCCCCCTGGGTTCCTTTGGGTGTGTCCCTCAGTCTGTGGTGCCCTCAGCTCTGAATTCATAAGTGGGTAGTACCAAAAAACAAAGTGCAGTGGGAGGAGAGAGTGTGGGGAGATGTCCAAAGCAAGGGCATCTGAAATAGGGGCCGCCATCCACTGGAACCCTCTTTTCTTCAGAGAAAGGACATTCAGCACATAGAACGGTGGAGAATCTTCTAAGTTAAAAGCATTTGCCTTTAAGAGGAGTTCAGTGTGACGTTCTAGTCTTTCTCATTCAGTGACGGTCAGCGGTGGTGGTCAGGTGGGCATTTGGCACTCTGTCACCGAGCTCCGTGCCCGTCCCCCTTCTGCCCGCTTGGCACCGGATGCCGTCTTTGTTACCTTCCCGTGTGGGCTTTCCTTCTTTCGTCCGTCTGATTTAGAAGTGTCTCTTCTTTTACTTCTCGTATATGCCAGAATGTGATGGTTTGGGCCATGGCGTTCTTTTGTAAGCCACACACGGTCACGTGCAGAGTGACTTTCTCGTCACATGCCACGTACGCTTTTTATTCCTTAAGTTGACTGTAGCCGAAGGGTAGCTATGGACAGGGACTGTGGGATCTGGACCCCGCCGGTCCATTCACGGTGCCTTCAGACACACTGACATCGCGGGAGGTACCTGTGTGCTTGCCTCTGTGCTCACTTAGGAAACAGGAAATTCCAGCACAGGTCTCGGGTGGCAGGACCGGGAGAATGTTAATAAAATGGTCGCTGTCAGGACTCGACACTTACAGGGTATTTCTTAAGTCTGCGGTGCTGAATGAAACACACAAAAGAAACAGACGAGGATCATCGGGAGGAGAGGAGACAGGCGGGTCACCTGCTCTGAAGCGCCCTGGGGTAGCTGGCTTGCCTGCTGAGCTGTGGAGGGGAGACACGGTTACGTAGCAGGAGCCAGACTAAGGATGCTTTCCGAGCGAGGTGTTCATGCCTGACCCACCAGCTTTTTTCCAAGCAGCTTTGTAGGCTGAGCTGCAGTCTCTGGTTAACCATGGACTGGTCGTGAACTCGTTGAGTCATGCAGGATGCGTAGAGCTGCGAGCATAATGCTTGGCGACTGGTTCGTCCTCCGAGAGCAGCTGGTGTGACCGGCAGCCGCGTCAGATGTCCATCTGAGTACTAACCAGACTTACACACGTGTTGTTTTTGGTGTGTTGATCCTTTTAGGGTGGTCCATATCATGACATGTTGCACAGTATTTTGGGCGCTTATACTTGTTACCGACCGGATGTGGGTTATGTAAGTGAACCTTTTCAATATCTTATAATGTTACCATCTAAAGAGAAAGTCAGAATATTGCCCAGCACAACTTAGCTGCAAATGTCAGGTTGAGTGGTGCCTTCGTTTTTTTGTTGTTGATGTCGGGGGGAATGGAGAGCTTCGTGGTCCGTGAATTGCCTCCACTTTCTTGTAAAGGGGTTGAGCTGACACGGCCGCTCTGTGGCACTAATCACATTGTGATTGGATTTGATTTTCATTTTTTGCATGTGGTTCTTTTTTCTTAGCATTAAACCAGAAAAGCTTTTAAGCAGTAACCGTTTACACGCTGCGCTGCTGTTTCCACGGCTTAGCAGCTGTGCGCGCATGATTGGAGCCCTAACGCCTCAAGTTAGAGCCCCATGTCCGCAGCGCTGGGCACCGTCCGTTCTGCAGGGCAGCCTGTCAGGTGCCAGATGCCATCATTCATGGTCTTCCATGTGGCCGGAGGCGGGGGCTGAGGGAGTGCAGGCGGGGGGCCGATGTGGCTGAGCAGTCGAGGGAGGGCAGGTGGGCGCCGCGGAGGCGCTCAGTTCAGCGGTGGGTGGTGGTGGGTGGGTGGCCGTGTGGGCCCTCCTAGCTTGAGGGTGTTTGGTTCCTCTTTCAGTCCGTGAAAGAGCAGGTCCGACCGTGGTGGCTGCCGTGAGTTTCATGCCCCCTTCTCTCCTTCCTCAGGTGCAGGGCATGTCCTTCATAGCGGCCGTGCTGAGCCTGAACCTGGACACTGCGGATGCCTTCATTGCTTTTTCTAATCTTTTGAATAAACCCTGTCAAATGGCGTTTTTCCGAGTGGACCATGGCCTTGTGAGTATCCCCAGTATGTGTGCCTTCACACAGCCAGGGTTGCTGATCGGTCTGTTTTTTCAGAGGAAAAAGGAGTATGTTTTCCAAATACATGGTTGATAGACATTTGTATGTTTTTTTTTTTTTTAATTCATTTATTTATTTGTCAGAGTGAACACAAGCAGGGGGAGCAGCAGGCAGAGGCAGAGGGAGAAGCAGGCTTCCCCACAGAGCAGGGAGCCCGATGTGGGGCCGATCCCAGGACCCTGGGATCATGACCTGAGCCAAAGGCAGACGCTTTACCGACTGAGCCACCCAGGCGCCCCGTTTGTATGTATTTAACACGTTCTTTCAGAAGTATTTCTGAAAACACATTCTTTAAACGAGGAAGGAGGGGCAGCTCCTGCCCGAATACACATACTTGTGTCACAGCAGAAGCTGAGGGGTGCCCTCCACATTTGGGTCCATCAGGGAGAGCATGGCATCACCCATTCTGTTGTTGCTCACTGCCACCCTGGGGCTCTGCCTCATGCAGTGTGCCCCCACACGGGAGAGGGGACGTGGTCACGACCATCTCTTTATTGCTGTCGACACAGACCAGGTGGGAGGAGCTGACAGGAGTTGCCCTGGGGAGGCCCCTCACGTGCTTCCAGAGGTGGGTCTCCTGCAGGGCGCCGATGAAGAAGCAAGGCCCAGAAATGACATGATCCATCAGGGTACATAGCTGGTGAGTGGAATTGCTGGGATCTTAACCCATTCTGCTTCCTGAGCCCGTGGGCTTTCTACAGCCCGGAGAGCCGCCCATTCAAGGGGCCCATTGTCTGATTTGCTGATAACGGTCACCAGTACTTCAAGGAGACAATCTCAGGCATGTTTCTTCCTTAATATCCTAAGGACTCTGGAGTGTTTTCTTGCTCAGGCAGTACCTACATTTAAAAAAAGTAGTATTTCAACACTGCTGAGAGCGTGGTAGCTATTAGGGGAGCTATAAATTGGTAGAGGCCTTTTGGAAGACAGTTTGGTTTTAACTATCAGTAGTGGTAAATGGCACGGGTATGTAGTTCTGCTTGTGCGAATCAATCCTGAGAAAGTCACAGGTATGGACAAAGATGGTTATTACATAACTATAACTGTAATTATTTAAAATCATTTTTCATCGTAAAGATGAAAACATTTTTAAAATGGGGGTTTAGGGGGAGGCAGATGGTTACTTAAAATCCAGCAGTAGAAACAACAGATGTTGGCAAGGATGCGGAGAAAGGGGAAGCCTCTTACACTCCTGGTGGGAATGCAAGCTGGTGCAGCCACTCTGGAAAACAGGATGGAGGGTCCTCAAGGTACTAAAAGTAGAGTTATCCTATGTAGCGCAGTAATCGCACTACTGGGTGTTTACGCAGAGTGAGACAGCACCGATTCAGAAGGATACGTGCACCCTGATGTTTAGTGCAGCATTACTTACAACAGCCAAATTGTGGAAGCAGCCCAAGCGTCCATCTGCTGATGAATGGATAAAGAAGATATGGGGGGGTGTACATACACAGACATACGTATAGTGGAATATTACTCAGCCCTGAAAAAGAATGAAGTTGTGCCATTTGCAACAACATAGATGGAGTTAAGAGAGTGTTATGCTAAGTGAAATAAGTCAGAGAAAGACAAAGACCATATGATTTTTCTTATATGTGGACTTTAAGAAACAAATGAACAAAGGGAATAAAAAGACAGATCAAAACACAGACTCCTAACTCTAGAGAACAAACTGGTGGTTATCCCAGGGCAGGTGGCCAGGGGGATGGAGGAAATAGGTGATGGGGATTAGGAGCACACTGAGCACTGAGTGATGTGTGGAGCTGTTGAATCACTCACTATATTGTATGTCTGAAAGTAAGGTATCGCTGTGTGTTAACGTACTGCAGTTAAAATAAGAAAAATAATAAAATCTGGTAGCATATGCGGTGCATATGTGGAAAAGTAAGATTAGAAAGCTGATTCTTTTTTAAGATTTTATTTATTTATTTGACAGAGACACAGCGAGAGCAGGAACACAAGCAGGGGGAGTGGGAGAGGGAGAAGCAGGCTTCCCGCTGAGCAGGGAGCCCGATGCGGGGCTCGATCCCAGGACCCTGGGATCACGACCTGAGCCAAAGGCAGACGCTTAACGACTGAGCCACCCAGGCGCCCCTAGAAAGCTCATTTTTTTTCAAAAGTATCTGAAGCAGAATATGTGCTGTAACAGCTACCATATTTAACAATAGAAGGAAATGAACAATATTAATAGTATTTATGGATGATCTTTTTTGTGTCTATGCTAAAGTTTTCTACAGGGAGCATTTACAGGGTTTCGTAGTCAGGAAAATACTTGTTATACATAATAAAATGATTTCTATTTCAGTATTTCCTAATTGTGAAGATAAGACCCCACCTTTCTCTTTAGACACATATGATAAAAACTGCGCTTGTGAATTTCTGTGGTTCTGGAATTTAAGGCACGATCGTAGAATCGTAGTGTGGAACGGGACCTTCCTGACAGCAGGTCTCCTGACAGTGCCGTGCACGTGGGGGCCGATAGGTGTGGGGGGGCGTCCTGTGCTGCAGAGGAGACCAGCAGCATCCCCAGCCTCTCCCCGCTGAATGCGAGTAGCACCTCCCCGCTAGCGTGTCCATCAGAAATGTCCTCCGACATTGTCAGGTGTCCCCCCGGGAGGCAGAGTCGGGACCCGCTGGTTTACAGTACATCCCTTCGTTGAGTCGGAGAGTCGCCAGTTGCCCGCGTGCATCCAGGTGAACGGCCCAGGAGGGGGCCGCCGCTCTGACGCGGGTCGTTGCTAATCCCACCCCGGCTGTTCTTCCTGTTCCAGCAGCGCTCCCCTGCTCAGTGCGTGCTGTTTTCCTGCAAACCTCTCGGAGCTGAAAAGCATGTGCCTTCACCATAGAGGCTCTGACTGCTTACTTTTCCTTAATATTTTCTCCTTTCGCTGTATTAAAAGGGCTGCGTTTTGGGGCCAGAGTGGCGTTGCCTGTGCCACGCACGTCAGGATGACAGTCCCTCGGGACGTGTGCTTTCTCGGGTTCCTTTAGACAGTTCTTCCTTCCTGGTTCTTGGGGAAGAGCCAGCCCACGACCCTCAGCCTTTGCAGTGGGCCAGGCACGGTTCAGGTCCCAGCCTTGCCGCACACCAGGGGGCCTCTGCCGCCTTCTGTGTAAGCGGAGGGAATACGACCACATAGCGGGTGATGTTGTGGAGAGCAGAGAAGGGGCTCAGGTAGGAACTGCCCAGGCCCAGTGAGACGTGTACGCAGCTGCGGATGACGGTTGTCCTGTCCTGAAAGTGTCCGTATGTCGCCTTTCTGCTGTAGAGTGGAAGTCTGTGCTGATAACTGGGTGATTGGTCTATCTCACGTTGTCTCCCCAGATGTTGACCTATTTTGCTGCATTTGAGGTGTTCTTTGAAGAAAATCTGCCGAAATTATTTGCTCATTTCAAGAAAAACAACTTAACTCCAGACATCTACCTGATTGATTGGTAAGACTGAATTTTCTATGTGTTTTCTCCTTTCCCTGCCTGCTTTTCGTTGTCCTCACTGCCGGCTTCTTTCTGGGCTTGGCCGGACTCCCTCCCACATCCTGTTTTATCGTCTTCCCCACTGCCCTGCGTCTGAGGTGCCCTCTGCTTTTCAAGCTCCTGCATCTGCCAGGCGCTCTGAGGTCTGTTTTACTGTGTCCTTCCTTATTCCGCCAAGGAGAGAAACGGTGTTGTGGACCTATTTGTTTTCAGGGTGCCGTTTATCCGTGCAGTAAGTGAGATACCACTAACCACAGGTCTGTGCTGGGCTCCCTGCTGGGATCTAGTGATGAGCGGGGAGCAGGACACAGTGCTTGCCTGTCCGGAGCTCTGTCCAGAGGGAAGAGCTGCGCCCACGGACAGCTCTACAGTGTGTCGTATGTGTTGTCTCTTAGGAAGGGAAGATGGGCAGGGCCCTGGACCCCGGCTCGGCTCAGAGTACACAGAGGTGACCCGTGAGTTTGAGCCAAGGCGTGACGTGAGCACGTGGTGGCCCAGAATTAGCAGGGCTGTAGCGGTCGGTTTGGCGATGCTGGAGCCTACGGTAAAGGGGTGAGAGATCGTGTGGGACTTAGGTCCCATGCCGCGGAGCTTGGGCAGGATTGCAGGGGCCAGAGGGAACGGTTGCAGGCTTTTGCTCAGGGTGAGGATGGAGGCGGGTTATATCCAGAAGTGAGCTTTAGGTTACTTGGGAGCCCGGAGGCAGGGACACATGAAGGCCAAAAGACCAGGGCTTGAACTGAGGTGTGGGGAGCTGGTGGACGGTAGGGGGGCCAGAGGCCGAGGGAGAGGAGAGCTGCCGGTCCCTGAGGGAGTTTGCGGACGTGTGAGGGAAGGCCGAGAATCATCAGCACTGGAGTGTCCAGCTAGTGAGGGGCTCGCAGGTGCTCCCAGCTGGGAGCAGGTTTGGCAGTGTGCTTCATAGATTGGATTTTGGACACTGATTTGGAAGTACCTGCTGGACATCTAAGTAGACCTACAGATAGGAGGCTCCAGAGAGTTCTGGGTGCAGCAGTAGGCCAGGCAAATCTTCATGCAGAGGTGGATGTGGTCGCCTGAGGAAGGGGTGGGATGTCACCCCCGAGAACACCCGTGTTTGGGGGCAGGTGAGAAGGCTAGCAGCAGACGTGCGGAACAGCGGTGGGAGGAGTATGGTGCTGGAACCCTCAGGCCTGGTCCTCTTCCCTGCTACTTGCTTCGTGCCCTTGGTGATGGGCATTAATCCCCTCCGCACACGTTTTCTCCTCCGTCGCCTGCAGTGATGAACCTTGTCGGGCCTTATAAGGTGATACCCCTGGCCCCTGCCACCCGGCTCACAGAGGGGCTCTGCAGAAAAAAAGATGTCACTCGGCCGAATGGCCCGGTTGGGCCTCAACACAGTGCTGGCCGTGACTCTGCACGGCGGGGAGGGTGTTCGGGGGGTCAGACCGTGACTCTGCACGGCGGGGAGGGTGTTCGGGGGGGTCAGACCGCACCAGAGCCTTCAGCTTCTGCCTCAGCTGTGTTAGGCCTCCAACTCCGATTCGTAGGATTTCAGGCTAAAACTGAAGTTGGAAAACACTGTCTGGGATAGTGTCTTTCAAACTCTTTCACCCTGACTCGTAAAAGGAAAGGGATTTTATGTTGTGATGCGGTGCACGGCCGTTATGTACAGAAACTTCCTCTGTGTACCTGCCCGAGACAAGTTTCAGACAATACCCAACCCTTGCTTTGTCAAGGTAAAGCATTCTGAAACTTCCTATTCTCTTTACTTAAGAAAAACTACTGGTGGTCATCCACCCTGATTGATTTCCCAGTGCAGTAATCTTGACTGGGTCACGAGGGGCTGCGCCAAGAGCACCGTCCTAGAGGACCCGCTCTTCTCTGTTCTCGTCCGGAGACCACTACCATCCAGATGGGGGCAGAGGCCAAGGGCGCCTGCATTCATTGACTGCAGTGCTGCTCACACGGGATCTCCTGCAACCTCAGAACAACCCCTTGGAGTGAAGTGTGACAGCTCCGGCTCCTAGATGGGGAAACTGAGGCTCAGAGAGGCAGAGCGGCTTGCCCGAGGTCCTATGGCTACCTGGCACTCAACGTTCACGTTCACTCCTCCGGACCTTGTGTGCTTGCCCATGGAGCCCTTCTGAGGGATTTGGTGGGGACTCAGCGTACCCCGAGAGCTGGGTCCCAGAGCTTGGGCTCCAGAGATTGAGTCTACATGCTGATGATGCTCCTGGGAGTGTGAACCCTGGACCAGACTCGTCCATGATGAAAACTGATACAGCGTACAGGGTGTCTCCATGAAAAGGAAGCTCCAGGGTTCGTGATGGGTCATGGCTGGTGCCTGATGCCTCGTGAATGCTGCCCAGCCTGCTTTGGGGAGGCCTCTGCCCGGCTGCTCTCTGGAATAAGGACCAAGGAGAACACTGTCTGCGTTTGCATGGCGGTGGAGGGCTAGTGGAGAGGTGCAGTTGGGCCCAGCAAAACCACGTGCTCCTGGCGCGCTCCTTGCGGCCCAGATTTGTGGATGGTCTGCGCTGATTCGGGTTCTTAGTTGGGTGCTCCCAGGGAACAGCCCCGGTGGGAAGCAGGGCAGGCAGCGAGGAGGAAGCCGGGGAAAGCACGGTCGTGCTCAGGACGTGCCCTGGAAGCCCACCGCTCAGAGATGCTCACGGCTGGTTTTGTCTTCACAGGAGCCACCAAGGCCCCTGCCCAGTCACACCCGGGCTGGTCGGACGCCAGAGCCTTTGCTTTATCACCGTGCTACACGAGCCCGAAGCCACATCCACCCCGTTAGCAGGGTGCCGCCTCGGCAGGGCTGGCGGGCGGGCGCGGGGCACATGTTCCGTGAGACAAGGGACATCCCAGGCTTCCGGGTGCTGGCTGCCCGATGACGAGGCCTCTCGCTCCTGCCCCTAGTCCGATGGTGGACAGGTCTGTGTGGCTTGGCTGGCTAAGGGTCCCTGGGGGAGCTGCGTGGGCACGAAGATGACAACAGCTCCTTTCCTGCCTCGTTCCCAGGACAGTTCCTGTGTCCCCGCAGTAGGACAGGGTAGCTTTCTCGGCCCTTACGTAGTTGGAGAGGGGTTCCTGCAGAATGCTCTCATTCCTCCCCTCCACCCCTGCAGCGGACGCTTCCCTCCGTCACAGCGCTGACCCGCTCTGAGGCTGTCTCTGTTTCTTGCCGTTCCGCTCACAGACGGAGCTTTGTTGGGTACCTCTGTGGCCTTGGTGTCCGGCCCCGCATGTGGCTCCGAGTCCTAGGTCAGGGTCCCTTCCAGAATGCAGCCTGAGGCCGCTCCGGTGCTTGTCACTCTGTGCGGACTGGGGGACGTTGGTGCAGAGACCTCATGGTGGAGAATTAGATCTACCTGCCGGTGCCACCTTCCCGGAGAGAGGGGCGTGCGGTGTGGCGTGTCACTCTTCTCTGCGCGTGGAGGTATGAGGGCCAGAGCACGGCCTCCCCAGCAGTGTTCGTCTCCCTGCAGAGTTTTGGGTGTTCAGTCAGGGATCCTGTTTTGTGTGAGGATTGACACGTGGTCGCTGAACTTCTTGAACTCTTTCCCGCTGATGTCGAATGGCAGGATTATCTGGAGGTGTGAACGGGGGTTGTAATAAACAGTCTGGATTTGTGGAAGAGTCCAGCAGGGCGTTCCCTGTCACGCATGGTGTTTGTTGAAGTGAGGTCTGGGGGTCCTTGGTGATCGCACCATCCCACTGAATCTCCACCTTGAAGGAAGGGTTCAGGGTGAAGGTTGTGGTTGGCAGGTTCCAGTTTCTGTTGCATCTCGCTCTCATTTCATTTGTAGGTTTTAACGTTGGGGTGACAGGTCCGCCATGAGCTCCTGAGGAGCAGGGGCTTGTCCTGCCAAGCGCCCAAGCGCCCGGGCTAGCGGCTGGCGCACCCGGGGCCCTCGTCAGCGTTGGGGGGAGACGGGGAGGGTTGCAAGCTCGCAGTGGGAAGCCTACACTGCAGTGCCGGGGCCCCTTCACCGTACCTGCTGCCTGCCGGCCCCGCTGGGGCTGCAGCACGAGGGCCCAATGAGAGGGTGCTCTGTGGGCACGGGGGGCGGGGGGGGGGATCTTACTGCTTCCAGGATTCGGGCGGGGGCTGGACTTGGGAACTGAGTTGGAACAGAGTCATGACTATCTCCCAGCCTTGTCTTTTTTTTTTTATTATTGTTTTTTAAGATTTTATTTATTTGAGAGAGCGAGCAAGCACGAGTCGGGGGGAGGGGCAGAGGCAGGAGACGCAGGCTCCCCTCGGAGCAGGAAGCCCGATGCGGGGCTGGATCCCAGGACCCCAGGATCATGACCTGAGCTGAAGGCAGATGCTTCACTGACTGGGCCACCCAGGCGCCCTGCTATCTCCCAGTCTTAAACGAATGCAGTTCATGTTTGGCATTAATAATTCACGTAGCCCTCGTGAAATCTAATCGTCTTACCTAGCAATGTCTGTTCTAACTGCTCGTCTCAGTTTGTGAGGAACACGGGGAGCACGTGGTGAGGGAGGGGCTCGGGGGCACTTCCTAAGCCAGCTGTAGGGGCAGAGGCTCATAACTCTGGGAACATGTGGGCACGGCCGGGAATGGTGGTGTCAGGCCTAGAAGGTCCAAGTCTCTAGTTGTGGCTTCTCCACAGGGGAGGCGCTGGATGGCGCCTCCACCTCAGGCTCAGATCCACTTCCCACAGGCTCCCTTTCTTCGCAGTTCCCTCGTCTGTGAAGCGGATGTGATGGTACGTCCTCGTGGAGTTGCAGCGGGGAGAAATTGGAGAAGCTGTAGAGTGTATAAAGCCGTGTCCAGCGCGGAAGCCAGTTACCCCATCAGCTCAGTTACCCCATCAGCTCAGTTACCTGCTCGGGGAGTGGATGAGGGAAGGGCTGGCTTCTGAGAATGAGCCTTGGCCTCTGTGAAGGCTTTGGGGGCTGTGGAACCCCTTTCTCCCCCTTGGTGTACCCCCTCATGTTCCTGCAAGCTCGGACCATCAGTTACAGCGACGTTGCAGATCAGGATGTTTTCTGGAAGTTGGGAGGGCTTGGCAGGAAGAACCTGACCTGTTCTCCCACACACATGGGGGAAGCAGATGCACACAAGGTGTGTTTGAAGTCTTTTGTAAGCAGATAGCCACTTCCTTAGTTCCGCAACATAGAAATACGTTATTTTGCATTAGTGAATGTGTACCTGAAGTTACCATTTTGACGTAAGGTGCAGTAACGTGCAGCGGTCCAGGGAAGAAGCCTTGAATTCTCTCTTGCTGCCATGGCTAGAAGCCTGCAGCGTCCTGGGCAGGCCCGGGGGCCCTGCCTCTCCCGCACTCACGGGTCCAAGCAGGAGGAAGCCGAGTGCTGAGGGCGCGGTGAGGGCACTGAAGGGCTGGAGCTCTCTTGTTCCTGCTGCTCTGGCAGGAGCCGTCCCCGTCCCCATCCCAGGGCTGCCACGGGGCCAGGGCAGAGCCTGGTGGCCGGAGCTGAGTGCTCTCTTCAGCTGCTTGAGTGGCGTCCGCGTGAGCTCCTCCTGGGAGGAAATCCGGGGAAGAGAGGTTCAGTGGCCTCTTCACAGTGGCGGTTTGAATCTAAGTGGGGTTTGAAATGCAGGCAAGCATCCTAAAGTGTGGGCTCAGAAGTGGTCTCCAATGAAGGGGAAAGTGAGGGGTGGGCAGTGTGAGCAGGAGGGGTGGGAGGAGGGGAGCGGACAGAGATGTGTGCCCCGGAGCAGGAGGGGACGCAGTGATGTGACCCTGGGGGGTGAGGGGCTGTGCCCTGGTTGCTGAAAGCCTGAGGAATCTACAGGCTTGGGGACAGTGAGGAGGCAGAGGGCAGGGCCCCGGGCGGCCGTCCCAGGGCGAGCTGCCTTGTGTCGGTACTGTGCTGTCTCAGGGACACCGTGGGCCCGGTTGGTGACTGTTAGGACAGATGTGAGCCTCGGTGCCAGCACTGAGCAGGAAGCCCCGCCGAGCCCAGATTAGAAGGGCTTAAACCTGATAATACAGTCAATCACCCAAGATTCTTGCCCTCCGGAGGGCCGCACCTTTGTCCATTTTGTTTGATGCCATGTACCCTCACCAGCCAGTGGTGATGAGCATGTACCAGTAGGCTTCAGAAGGGAGTTTTGGTGGGTAGACTGACCTGCTGGGCGCCAGAAGGACTCAGGTCTGGGCACTTGTCTCACAGAGAAACGGTAGGTGCCTCGGGTGGGTGTGAAGACCAAGCGGGTGCGTCGAAGGCAGGGGCTGGCGTTCTTTTTCATTTTACAAAACCCAGGACGTTAAGGTAATTTGTGGAGACACATGCGTGAGTCTGAACCCGGGAGCTTCACGTCACAGGCATTCTTTTGCAGTTTTTCTCCCTCTTCTTTGCCTGTAGCTGGGTTTGTTTCCTGACCGTCTCTCACTTAAGACTGCTTTCCAGATGTTAAGGGTTTGTGGGTGCCGGGGTGGTGCTGTCGGTTAAGCGTCCAACTCTTGGTTGCAGCTCAGGTCGTGATCTCACGGTCGTGAGTTCGAGCCCCAAGCTGGGCATGGAGTTTACTAAAAATAAATAAATAAACTTTAAAAAAAATCTCTTGAATCTCTTTGTTTTCTCGGCTGAGCGATGAGATGGTTTTCCATCTGAAATAGCAAGCTCGGGCTGAAGGCTCGTTGTGACTTGTAAAGATAAAGTGTCCTACCAGGGTTACACCGGTGGGTCGCCCAACTCCTTAGAGCGATCCGGACCTTCAGGGCCTGGGCTTCGGGGTCAGGGTCACAGTCTGGCTCCAGCTCTTACGGTGGCAGGACCTGGGGCTCCGTTCCCTGGGGTGAAGTCGGAAGAGCCCGCCTCCCACGGCAGTGCTGGCTGTGGTTCTGGCGTGCCCGGGGTGGGGGGGGTGCCGAGCACATAGTGGGGCCTTCGTCGAAGCTCAGCTGTCATTTCTGTGACGTGGGGGCTTTCTGTGATGCTCGTCTCCTATGTCATCTCCTGAGTTGAATGAAATCTAAATTGGCATGCCTTCCTGAAGTCTCTCATTAGAGTTGGCTAGCCTTGCATGGCTTGGGGTCTTAATTAGCATGCCGTGTTCGGTACATGCCCTTGACTGCATGACACGTCCCTCTGGGTCCCGGAGGAAAGGCTGGGGCCGAGCGTGCTGCCAGGTGAGAGTTCGGAAAGCCGTGCGCAGGAGCCTCGTGAGCACGTTGGCCAGGGTGGCGTGGACTCTCTGGTGGCATCTATTCTAGGAAGCCGGGAGTCCCGCTGTTGAAGGCTGGATGACAGTCCCTCCTGACCAGGCCAGCCCCATAGTCGGGGTCCGACGCCTGAGGCCGGATGCCTTTACCGGCCCCGCGTATCTCTAGAGCTGGGGCCGCGGGCGCCAAGGCAGTGCTGAAACTGTGGACGGGTGATTTTCCAGGAGGAAGGGGGGTGTCCCCCGGCAACTGAGAATCCCCGCTTCTAGTGAGCGCTGCCGCCCGTGAGGAGGTGGTGAGAACCACCACGTCTAGGACCCCCCGAGCAGATCTGCGGTGCGTCCACCCATCTGCTTCCTCAGCAGAGATTGCCAGGTGCTGTGCTAGGTGCCGAGGTGGAGGGAACCTGCTCTTGGGCATCTCCATGGGGAGGACCGAAGCAAACACGTGTTCTGATAAGCACTGGGGTCAGAGGGAGCATCCGGCCAGTCCTGGGGGTCAGCAGACACCCCAGGGCTGGCACCCGGGCTATGTCTCCCAGCCGAGGAAGGAGAATGGGGTCACGGAGAATCCGTTCGACCTACGTCGCAACCTGGCTTCGCCTCGTTTTGTGATACAAGCACGTTCCAGATTAGAAATGCTTAAACCTGGTAATACAGTCAGCCACCCAATATTGTATTTGTTTTGGTAGTTTGGATGGTGATTATCACAATATTTTAAGATCGTGCCTATCTGCATTTCACGTTTTCATCTGATTGTTTGCATTAAGTATAAGATCAGTTTCTTATCATCTGCATTCAGGTTTATTTGGAAAATTTTGCTTTGTTCCTCTGCAGATCCCTAGTGGGAGAAAAGTATACAGTGTTCTTCAGGAGTGGGGAGTACGTGTGTGCACTGGTTATAGTCCCTGGACTGTTCTTTTTTTTTTTTAAGATTTTATTTATTTATTTGAGAGAGAGAGACACAGCGAGAGAGGGAACATAAGCAGAGGGAGTGGGAGAGGGAGAAGCAGGCTTCCCGCTGAGCAGGGAGCTGGATGTGGGGCTCCATCCCAGGACCCTGGGATTATGACCTGAGCCGAAGGCAGACGCTTAACGACTGAGCCCCCCAGGCGCCCCCCTGGACTGTTCTTATTTCCCTCAGACTCTAAGGTCTGTGCACCTTACTAACCTTGTGTCCAGCACCTCCTACGGAGTAAGCACATGGTAGATTCTCAATAAATATTTGTCGCATGTATGTGTGATCAGCATCAGCTATTCAGCAGTTGTTCAGTGTTTGGGATTCCGCGTGAAAGCCGAGAAATGCTTTCTTACTGAATTGGCCTTCAGAATGAATGCAGGCCTCTTGCCTGCTCCCCCTCCCCTGCCATGTGTCTTAAGTATGAAAGCGACTGACTCCGGGAGCATTTTCAGTGGATTAGACCTGAATTCAGAGCTCTTTGTGCCATCCAAAACCTGAAACACTCAAAACTTTTTTTTTCCCCAGGATCTTTACCTTGTACAGTAAATCTTTGCCCCTGGATCTGGCCTGTCGTATCTGGGATGTGTTCTGTCGTGACGGGGAAGGGTTCCTGTTCCGGACGGCCCTGGGCATCCTGAAGCTGTTTGAGGACATCCTGACCAAGATGGACTTCATTCACATGGCCCAGTTCCTGACAAGGCTCCCGGACGACCTGCCGGCGGAGGAGGTGTTCGCTTCCATAGCTACGATTCAGATGCAGAGTCGGAACAGGAAGTGGGCCCAGGTAAATGGGCCTTTTGTTCTCTTTTTTTCCTGCGGAGTAGCCCAGCCCGGTGGCCTGACTGAGGAAGTCATTACTCCAAGTGCCTTTTGAGAAAACAGATAAAGTCCTTGGACTGGACACGAGGAGCCTGGGTTTGAGGCTTGGCTGTGCTGTGCGGGGTCTTGGGCAGTCCTTCCGTCTCGGAGTTTCAGAAGGAGGGTGGGTAACAGAAGGCTCCCCAGCCATCCGTCAGCGCCATCGGGAGGTCAGGATCTCTTGGCCTGCCAGTGCTGTGCTGTCCACACGTTAGAAGGCATTTTCTAAACCAAGCACCCCTCCCCGCCCCCGCTGTGTCCTGGGGCAGGGTGGTGGGATTGTCCCCCATCACTGGTAAATAGAGGAGGCCCACAAAGGTCACTGGAGGACAGGAGACCTGAAGGACGGCTCCTCTGGGATGGGTCGAGCTGGCCCTCTGGTGGCTGAGTCAGGGGAGCAGCTGAGTTGACGGTGTGCAAGTGAGTCCAGCCTGGGCCTCCTCCTTCGAGATTCCTCTCGCCCTTTCTGGGTGTCCTGCATAGGGCTTGGCCCCGTGGGATTGGCCGGTGTTAGCTGGCTCCAAGTTTTTATGGTACAAGAAGGGAAAAATAGCCTTGCTTCTTGACCCTGTATCGGCTCAAAGCTTGTCCAAGCATCAGATCAGTTGGAGACTATCTGTGGAGGCTCGTACTCTCCTGTGACCTTTTTTATTAGTGGGAGATTTCAAATACATACTAAAATAGAGTAAACTAGACAACGGATCCCACGCCCTTGTCAAATATCCAGGCGTTTTTAAATTTCTGTCTCAGGTGTTCGCGGCTTTATAGTTTGTTTGAATCAAGATCCAGGTAAGGTTCACACTGCCATTAGTTGAAAGATCTTGTTAGTCTCTTTGTATTAATATGGGTTACCCCACCTCTCTTTTTATCCCTCCTCCTCTATTTACTGAAAAAACGAGCTCATGTGTCCTGCGGCGTCTCCCAGAGTCTGGATCTTGCCGGGTGTATCTTGGTGGTGGTGTTCAGCATGGTCCCCAAAACTCTGTATTTCCTGCAAGGTGACTGTTAGATCTAAAGATTACTTCATGGGCGATCAGGCTGTCTCTCTCTAGCAGCCTGTTTGTTTTTATTTTTTATTTTTTATTTTTATTTTTATTTTTTTTTTAAAGATTTTATTTATTTATTTGACAGAGACACAGCGAGAGAGGGAACACAAGCAGAGGGGGTGGGAGAGAGAGAAGCAGGCTTCCCGCTGAGCAGGGAGCCCGCTGCGGGGCTCGATCCCAGGACCCTGGGATCATGACCTGAGCCGAAGGCAGACACTTAACGACTGAGCCACCCAGGCGCCCCACCTGTTTGTTTTTATAACACAGACAGCTCTGTTGAGATGTGATTCACATACCATAAAATTCACCCTTTTGAAAGTGTACCATTCAGTGCATTTATTAACAGAGGAAAGTTCCCCTGTTACCTGGGTCCTTCATCCTGGCCCTTGAGCTGGCCCTTCCTATCCTTCCTGTCCTGTTACATGATGTTTTCTTTGGCTGCCAGACTCCCTCCCTGTGTAGGTCTTTGGGGAAGAAGCATGGCTGCTGTATGGGAGCTTGGATAATACTAGGAGGGGGTCCGTGGGGAGGGGCACTGTTTTGTGCTTGGGTGATAGGATTTGCATTTTTGAAAAATTAAATACAATCTGTTGATGAAAGGAAGGACGTCCTAACACGCTACAACATGCATGACCCTTGAAAACATCATTTGAAGGGACAAAGCCAGACTCTAAAGACCACACTCTCTGTGATTCCATTTGTAGGCGAGTCCAGAACAGGGTCCTCTGTGGAGACAGGAAGTCAGCGAGTGGTCGCCCTGGCAGCAGGCGGGGTCAGGCAGGGTGGGGAGGTCGGGGGAAGCGGGAGCATACGGGGTTCTCTGAAACGGACCGTGGCAGCGTCGCACACATCCGTGGATACACTGAAAGCCCTTGAACTGTACACTCTAAATGGACAAATTATAGGGTAAGGAATTATATCTTATAGTGTGTGAGCAGGACTGGCTGTAGGATTATCAGGGATCTGGCGAGAGGGAGAAAGAGCCTTTCTCTGGTTACAAGTCAGTGGACGGTGCAAAATGGAAATCTGGGATCACTGTTCAGAATCACTAAGAGTTTCAAGAAGGTGACTGCACAGCATTCAGCTCAGTAGGCCCCTCTGGGTGGGGACCCCATGTGACGGCCTGCGTGGCGTGCCTGTGAAGCTGGCGCGTGTGGGAGGGCGCGCTGAGGTCTCCGTGGCTCGCTGGCTTGAGGGGTTTCTGGAGTCGCTGCAGAAAGCCAAGGCCTTTGTCCCACACGTAGCTCGGTCACCACCTGACTTCACGCTTGCAGTCGAGGGTCTGCCGGTCTGCCGCTCCTTGTCGCTGGTCTTTGCGCCCCACCCACCCCGAGCGTCCCCCACATGGGCACACAGAGGGCAGGACTAAACCCGGGTCTGTTGTTGCCCTTCTCGTGTTTTGGGGACAAGGTAAAAATGTTCACTTCAAACTAGGTCAGCAGTTGGATAGTGGGGCATTTCTAATCACGGGGTCACAATGGGAATCAGCCTGACGGTGGGGGCCGGGGGGCGTCATCGGATTTATACGGTGCTGGGCTCCATGGGAGCTGTGGTCTGTACACATTCCTCTTACAAGCTCCTCAGGTCGGGACCCCGGAGAGCTTTACAGACGAGTAAGTGAATACGTTTGCTCGGCAGTCCCATCGACTCAGAGGTAGAGAGGGGGACTTCCTTCTGTGCGGTTTGTTCGAAACCTCCCTAAGGTGTTTCTGCTTCACCCCCCGTAATCTGTAATTCAGTGACAGTGACGTACTACCTGACGGCAGTCGGCGAGCCCCCGGGTTTGAAGTCCCACCAGTCTAGGTGGGAGCACGGGCCCGGCTGAGTGCCGGTTGCTCGGGGGCCTCGCCGCGGGGGTTAGCCCCCCGGAGCCCGTTTGCACTTGGAGCCGCGCGCGGGAGGCGCCGCACTTGGGCGGCCGGTCGGAGCGCACCGCTGTTCCTAAGCGGGCAGAGTGTCTTTAGAAATGAAGGTGTGGGGGCGCCTGGGTGGCTCAGTTGGTTAGGTGACTGCCTTCGGCTCAGGTCATGATCCTGGAGTCCCTGGATCGAGTCCCGCATCGGGCTCCCTGCTCGGCGGGGAGTCTGCTTCTCCCTCTGACCCTCCCCCATCTCGTGCTCTCTCTATCTCATTCTCTCTCTCAGATAAATAAATAAAAATCTTTAAAAAAAAAAAAAGAAATGAAGGTGTGAACCAGGAGCTGGGCGAGCACAGAGCTGGGGGCTCGGGCCCTTGGGGAAAGCCCGGGCGGGCGTGAGAGCCCACGGCTGTTAGCCTTCGGGGGACACCTGGTTTGCTGGTGCCGCGGACGGAGGGGCTGCGCGGAAAGGCCCAGGGGCGCTTGTTAGCGTCCGGGGAGCCGAGAGCCTGGCTTGGGGGGTGGCGAGCGCCGGGGCTGGAGCCGGACTGGAAGGAGAGCCCCATAGCCGGGTCCTGTTGGTGGTCCTGTGGCCGGTGGGACGGGGCTGTAGGACACTAGCCCAGAGATGGCGCGGTTGGGTTCCACGCTAGGAGGAGGGCTGTGGCCGCCGGTGTGGCGGGAGGAACGGGAGCCGCGGAAGTGGGGGGGCAGAGACGCCAGCCGGGAGGCTGCAGGACCCGTGTCCAGTGTGTTTGCAGATCACCCACGGACGTCTCCCCTGTGATTCCCAGGTGCTGACGGCCCTGCAGAAGGACAGCCGGGACACGGAGAAAGGAAGCCCGTCCCTCAGACACTGAGCGGCCGGCGGACTCGCACTCGGCACCAGAGCAGATCTCCGGGGGGCACCTGCGTTGTTCCGGACGGACACATGGACAGCCGAGAACGGGCTCTTTCCATGTTGGAGCCTAACACTGGAGTTGGCCTTAAAACAACTTTTAAAGGACTCAACCAAGGCTTAGCCTTAAGAAGCTCGGTGGGACGATGAGCTGGTGTGACCACGGCCAACGCTGTGTGTTCTGCATGGTGTAGAAATAAGGCAGCGTCTACCCCCCCACCTTATTTCACAGAAGTTAATTAAATTGTTATGCTTTTATGTCACCTGATGAAAGGTACCTTACGGTCTTCCGTAGCCAAGGTGCGGGAGGAATGCGACTTAGGAGGTCTGGGAGGTGTCCCCGGCTTGTTGACCTACTTGAGTGAGGAAGGAGTTGTTGGTTTAGTTAACCGGGAGAACCGTTCCAGGGCTGGGGGTCCTGTTTAAAGCCCACCTACCAAAGATAGCACGAAAGGAAAACGGGCTCTCACAGGGTGGTCACCCAGCATGCCCCTGGGCTCCCTGGGATCCGACCTGACCTTCAGGTTGGCCTTTCTCCATTGTCACCTTGACAGAATCCCAGCGTGAGGGCTGAAAGTGGCCGCTTGGGTTCCGGGGGACCCCTGCTCTCCCCTGAGATTGTTCCCTCCGTCTCCTGAGCAGGAATTGCTGCTCACCCAGGAGGCCGGAGACGGGAGACAGGCTCCAGCCCCCACGCCTCCTGTGTGCGGAGGCCGGGGTGGCGGGGCAAGCCTGCGCCCTTGCTCTTCCAGAATGCCGCTCTTCCCTCTGTCACCCGAACAGCAGGATCAGCCCCGAGGACCAGCGGTTCCCTCCCCGCCTTTGGTTTAAAAGATAGACCGTTGTGCGGGCCGAGGAGCGGGCCGCATGCACGCAGTCCCGTCAGCCTCTCCCCGTTTTAGCTGGCTTTCCCCCAAGTTCATCCGCAACTTTCTCGTTCGAGCTTCTTCCTAACTTTAAGAATTCTGTTAAAAGCGCTTTTGGTCATGCACATTCAAAGACGGGAACGGTTTTCACACCGAGGAGCCCAGAGGACAGGCAGATGTGTGGAGACCGGTCCCCACGCGCTGATCCGGCGTGTGCTGGGGTCTGCGAGTGCTCGGGAGACCGGCTCCCCTCAGCCACACTCCCCCCGGGCGGGCGGTGCCCCCTGGCTGCTCTCGGTGCTGATGTGGGGAGCGCCCCGGCTCCGAGAGCGGGCTGGCCGCAGGCGGCACGGGATGGGGGCCTCCCTGCGGCCTGGCTCTCCGGGGCCTTCTCTGCCACGTTCATGGCTGGCACGGGCGGGGGGCCGCGCCGTGGCCGTGGGTCCCGTTTCCTGGAGTTGCCTTTGTCCCCCGGTCTTCTTAACTGAATTCTCCTGGAAGGTTGTGGGGCATCTCGGACCCACTCTCTGCCTCAGCCTGGAAGTGCTGACCCGGCTGCCCTCTCGGAGGAGGCGTCCGCCCGCCCGCCACTGTGCTGCCGAATGTCACCCCGCCGGCCCCAGCCCTTCGCCCACACGGGCTGAGTGTTGTTCCCGGACGTGGGCTTTCTGTTCTGGAAGGTGTATATATTTTCTTACTGTACATACGGATGTTCCTCAGTCGGGACAGGAAGCGCCGCTACTGCGGGATGCGTTCGCGGCTCGTCCGCGCGTCCAAACCCAGCCCTTAACACTTCCGTCGGACAGCCTGACATCCGTCTCTCGGGACTTATGTCACCGCGTATGCATTACCTTTTTAGACGGGATTCCGTGCCGATCCGGAACACGTACCAAATCTCTAGCTCACAAGAGGTTTCCGTGGCCTGTTTGGGGACCGCCCGGGGTCTTCCCGGTTGGCCATGTCCACCTGACGCCGGGAGCTCGGGCCGCGTGACGCACGTGGCCCTTTTCCGCGGGGTCGGGCTGCTCTGTCGGATGCCATCGCTTAGGAAAACGGGGGAGCCCGACCGAAAGGCCGCGCCCGCTGCAAGTCTGCACTTTGCCGGCCCGGGCCGCCGGCTGTCTGGATCTAAGACTTGGGGTTTGGGACCTTGTGCAACTGGCACTTTAGAGTCGAAAGCTGCGTCCCCACCAGTCCCTGAAAGCCCATCTAGAAACAATGTTCACTTTAAAAGGTACTTTTTAACCGCTCAGTTTTTGACTATTTTGAATAGTTTGCTGATAGAAACTTCCTGATAATACTTGCTACATACCATGTTTTAACTGCTTGTACAGTTAACCTTTAATTTTATTTAGTAAAGTCTATCAAATTAGGACTTTTTGAATTGTAAATATGTGGTTTTATTAAATAAAAGTCATGTAAAATTGTTACTTAACGTTCATTGTGGTTTGGTTTAAAATTGAAGTTCTCACCTTCAAGTATGGCAAAATTTGACTTTGAGCATCACATTATTTTTTTTTAAAAGATTTTATTAGAGTGTGCGTGCGAGAGAGCCCAAAGGGAGAGGAAGAGGGAGAAACAGGCTCCCCACTGAGCAGGGAGCCCGACACGGGGCTCGATCCCAGGACCCCGGGATCATGACCTGAGCCAAAGGCAGACGCTTCACCGACTGAGCCACCCAGGCGCCCCGAGCATCACATTTTGAAACCCACTTGTTATGCTCGGTTAAATAAAAAAGGTGTGGTGGTTATGTTAATTTGGTACCGGGATTTGGGAGTTTAGCGTGGCCCTTGCACGCCCAAGGGGAACCTCAGACTCGCTGACCCCATTCCTGCCCCCGATCCCAGCAGTGAGCCCGCGCTCACCCTGAGCCAGCTGCTGGGCTGCACGCTCACCCCGGCACCTGCTCAGAGCCTGGTCGGCCAGGTGCTGCCCTGCAGGCCCCCCACCAGCCTGCGGGGGACTGTGGGCACCTCCGTTGCCGGCTCCGGGGTGGAGGTCAGTCCAGCCACCCCGCCACGGTGACGGTGAGCAGGATGCGGCCCGAGAGGTCACTTGGCACCGGTCAGAGCGAGTGCTCACGCGTGACACCAGCCATTCGGCCGAGGGCAGGCGGCCCAGCCAGAAGGTGGGGGGCTGTCAGGGCTGCCACCTCTCTTGTCCCTGGTCCCCCAGGAGAACCCCTTCTTGACCTGCAGGAACAAGACGGTGCTGGCCCTCCTGGGGCAGCGAGGCCGACGGCCTGCGCTGGGCCACCACCCTCCGCCCTGTGACTGCTCCCCCCGCTTCTCTCCCCCAGAGACCGTGCGGCTCCGGTCAGGGTGTTCGCTCCCGTGTCTTCGGCCCCCAGCACCAGGCTCCCATCTTCTCACCAGGGGATCCCATGGCTGCTCTGCTCCGCTGTTACCTGTTCTCCACTTGGCCCAGGCCGGGGGGTGCCGTGGCCGACGAGGGTGGCCGTGCTGGACGGCCGTCGTGTCCCGGGGCTTGCTGCCTGTCGCACCCGCGCCCGCCCCAGGCCGCGTTCTGTGAATGGCCTCATTTCTCTCCGCAGCAGCTCTGTCACTGTCCCCATTCCAAAGGTGTGACACAGAAAGCCGATCTGCTTGCGCTGCTGCGGCCGGTTAGCAGCGGGGCTGGGGTTCACACCCTTTCCCTGTGGCCCCTGAGCCCTTGCTGCCCGTCTCCCCAGGGAACAGGTTTGCTCTGCGGCCTTTGGAAGCCTTCCTCCTCTCGCTCTGACCTCAACTCCCCAGTGCAGGGTTTGGGGCGAGGCCTGGATTCACTCACCCCAGTGCCTGTGTGCAAGGCCCCGGCCCACGCCCGACGGCCGGCTCGGGGACGGCCTTGGGTTGCACCAGGCTTGGGGTGGAAGCTGTGGACCGTTTTCCCAAGAGAAGCCAGGGGGCTGACAGTTCAAAAACCACCCCCCGGGGTGTGGAGCCTGCCACCAAGGCCCCGAGACGGAACGAGATTCTGCCCCCGTACACGGCAGGGACTGCGTTGGACCTGAGAGGAGCCACTGGTCATCAGAGGAGGGGCGTGCGTGGCCAGCAGAGCTGCGGCAAGTCCTCAGTCGGGGCCCACGCAGGAGCTCGCCGTGCCCGGGTCCTTCCGAGAGGCGGGGAGCGCGGGGCTGGCTCAGGAGCCCGTCTCCCCCATGAGCGGCGCCTGCGGCCAGTGGGCTCTAGAAGGTTGCTGCTCCGTGGGGCTCGGCCGCACCAAGGCCCCTTCTCCCAGAATGCCTGGGCCTGTGGAGGGAGCGGCAGTAGTCTTCCCCCCCGGACAGCAGGAGTTACCCGCACCCCTGCCCGCCCCCCCGCCCCCCGGCCTGACCCGTCTCTCGGTGCCTAGACGTCGTTCCTGTGGCTTCTCGACCCCGCTCCCGAGCTCCCGGGAGAAGCTGCTCCGGCCAAAAACAACTCCTGTTTCAGATGTCGTTTAGTTAGAGGTCAGATCAGGAGTCTTTAAATTCTCTGAGCCTCATGTTTCTTTTCTGTAACCAGAGCTTAAAAAGGGCACCAGCATCTGTCCACTGGCTTGTGAGGATTAAAATAGGTTGCTGAATTAATTGTGTTATTAAAAGAAACCCATCACCAGAGATAGAATCATGCTCTTGACACGTAAACTTTTAGTATCTGAACTCTTGGGGGGAATTTGGGGATTTTAAAAATCGGTATTTCCCTCTCGTTATTAAAATTGCATGTTCATTGTATACAATTTGGAAATACACAAAATAAAAATGCTAATTTCACCACCTAGGGAAGAGATACTTTGTTCGTATAATGACTTTTATAAATTTTTCCCCCATTTTACGGGGGAGCACACTGAGGTTTAGAGAGGTGGACTGTTGGCCCAGGTCACAAACAGAAGAGATTGGAATCCAGGTCAGCCTGATTCCAAAGCCCTTATTTGCGAGTGCAACGCTGTGTCTTCGTCCTAGATGCACCTTTGTACTCAACCTTGGCATCCTTTGGGTGAAATATTAGAAGGCTGCATCAGGTAAAAAGCTGGGGCAGGTGGAATGTATTCATGCAAACCCACGCCTGTGTAGACAGGGTTACGGTGGGCAAGCAGGAGGTGTGGACCAGGAGCGGTGCCCAGCCTGCGGCCCCCACCAGCCGCTCAGCTCAGCCGCAGGGCCCCCCGGAGTCCTTCCCAATCATGCCCCTTGCGTGACTCATCCTTCTCACATGAAGACGGTCTTCGAGTTTAAAACCCAAGTTGCAGATCGGGGCTCATTAACTCTGCTATGATTTTATCAGACAGGCATCCCTGACGATTGGCAAACATCTAAATTACGGCTTCAGACCCACTTAACAAAAAAAGAAAGCATGTTTCTCCACTTATGTCATTTAAAAATCTCAAATGCGGGAAGCCGCCAGAAATGACATCCAGCTACCAATGAAAAGCGTTTCCTTCTCCACGCAGGCGGCGCCCGATTCCCTCCTGCCCGCGCTGCCCAGCCACACAAGCGCCTGTGACACGCAGGGGACACTCCCAACTCCGACCCACAGGAAGTCGTGTCGTGTGACAGCTCAGGTAGTACTGTAGCTGCGTTCTGCAGGCACTCTCTTTTGACGAGATGTCAGAGGTCTCGACTTGAGCCGCCACCCGCCCCTTTATCTTCTAGAGGGAGGCGGGCTCCCTGGAGGCGGTCTCTCTAGAATGGACCGTCATTTTCCTCATCGGTTCTAGTTCTGGAAACCTCTTTCTGCCTGTGGTTATTTCTCGAGTCTGATACAGGACTAGCAGCGTCTGCCTATTCTAGGCATTCGAGCAACACTTTTGCCAGAAAATGAGAATGCTATGATGTTGATGTGTTAATAATCCAACAGATTACAGAGCATCGATTATGGGCTAGGTAGGCATCGTGCGGGCTCCGAGGGAGGATGACCGTCTCGCCTCCCAGGCGTCTGTCTCCCCGGGGCCCAGAGAACTACGCACACAGTCACAGAGCAGTGGGCCAGAGGCTGCGATGGGGCCCGTCAGCAAGACTGGGGGTCTGTGGCCTTCTTCCTCAGAGGCGAGCTGAAGCAGCACTTCGTGAAGGGGTTGCTGTTTCATGATCTAGAGCTCTCCTGTAATTTAATTAGAAGGAAGCTCGTTGTGAAGTCATCAACAGAAGATTATTTATCTTCTAATGAACTGTAACATCTCTAGCGTGGCAGAAGGTAATTTGGGAGAACACTGGTAACTTAGCAGCTGAGAGCAATGCCAGCTTCGTCAGTCTCTGTATCTCGTGCTCTCGAGAGGCCGGTCCGCCCGGCTCCAGGCTGCCGAGGGAGGGCTTGGTGCGGCCTGCGTAACTGCCGGTGGGTCCGAGGCCGCTGAAAATACCTCCTCTCCCACTAGTGAGCCCAAGGGACAGGCACTGTGGCCATGAAAACTGCTAGCTGCGGGGAGCCACCGAGCACGATGCCAGGTTCAGTCCGAAACCTTCCCAACCGCCGGAGACCCCGGTGGGTCTGTGCCGCTCCTAGCATGAGGCACAAAGAACACGAAGGGCTGCTTGCTGGTGATTTGCTACGTCGCTTTGGCCTTGATGAACGGGGTAGAGGGAAGACAAGTGTAAAGGATGAGGAGGATGGAAGAGGAAGCAGGAAGTGTATGCTTTTTACTCCCCTCATGGTTACGTGTGTGCGGTGTGACAAGTATGATCCTATAAAAGAGTGTGTCCAAGCTGTAAAAGTTAGAAAAGGAATTTTAATCAGCCTTTATTGGCTTCAAAGGGAACACACCTTAGAAAACAATTGCACCCCCGAAAGCTAAAGTCATCGTGACCTTCTCACGACGAACTGCGTCATCGGCCCGGAGAGGGGTTTCTATCCTTCTTTACAGGTGTTCGGCACCCAAAACTAGCTCATCCTTCTTATGACCTACTTAAGCTTAGGGATGGGAGAATACTTCTAATCCCAAATCTGCCCAACTCAAAATTCCACTGAAAGCTAAAAAGAAATAAAGCCAAGCCCCTAGCTCCAAAAGCACCAAAGAAAACTGGAAATGGAATCACTGATTCTGGATGAAAGAGGTAGACCTATCAGGTGTTTCTTACATTAACACAAGGAATAGTAGACACTTTAATATTTGATACAGAGTAAAATCACATGCATAGTGAGGGTCCTCTTGCCAAGATCCAAAAATACCTTGCCAAGAACAAAAGGCTTACGGACAACAAAGTTTCATGTTTTTGTATAGATAATTGCATTTCTTGAGAGGATCCCAGAAAACGTTTCATTAGAATTGCAGACTGTCATTGAGCCAGAAGCAAGCGCTAATGGTCAAGGGGACCGAGCCTCCTCTCGTGGAAAAGGGAAAGAGGACAGAACCTCAGCTCCTTTTCCTATTTATCATTTCTCTCGTTTCCCTCATCTTGTTTATTACCCAGAAGCCAGTGCTACTTACATACAAAACAAGTTTAGATTCATCGAAGGAAACTAGTGAGCTTTGAGTTGAGGATGTGACTTAGAACTACACAGTTTAATACATTCAAAGGAGACTTAATAATTAGCTTAATGCACAGGACATTTCTTGGTTCCGCGCCTGTTTGTTGAACCCTCTGACGTATGGACGAGGAACAGTTTTCCTCAGGATCAGGTCATTGAAATGACGGAATTGCTCAGCTACAACGAGGCTTCTAGAAGTCAGGTACATTAAGTCATCACAGCTGTTTCTTTGGGCCTGTTTTACTTCACCCCGTGTAAAACTGATGGCTAGCCCAATTTTGCTCAGGACTAATTTAGGAGCTGAAAATGATGAGATCAATACAAAATACAGCATCATCCCCAACATTGTAGGCCTTTGAAAGAATGGCCGCAAGTGGTCTGCTGAGACTCTTCCTATCGTGGGTGTTAAGATGGGAGAAAGGCTTTGGCCTCCCTGATCTTCTGCTTCACACCTCTGCAGGACATAGTAAGGCCAGCATGATGGCGCTTCAGGTACTCTATGCGCTGGTTGAGCACTTCTGTCCTGTCCACCTTCTCTTCCATGTCCCGAAGGAGTAGCTCCTTGCCCAGAAGCCCGCACTTCTGATTCAGCTTGATGTTGTCAGCCCGCAGGCTGTCCCGGACCTGCTTCGTCCTGGTCAGGATGTCCCTCCTCAGGGCCACCTGAGCCTCAGTTTCCAAAAGCTGTGTCTTTTTGCACACGTTTTCTATGTCCACGAAGTGTAACTTCTCTTTCACGTGGGTTATTATTTGCACGTTGTTGGTCACCTTGTTGTGCAGTTTTAAAAGTTCCTCGTTTCGCTCCTCCACTTTCTCATTGAAGGTCTGGTTCTCAATCTTCAGCTGTTCAAAATCGATGAGGAGCAGCCCCTCCGTCAGGTCCTCCTGGGCCCTCATCCGCGTTTCAAAATGCACCAAGCTCTGCTTTAGCTGCACGTTCTCAAGCCTCACGGCACTCATCTCCTTCTCCTTCTTATCCTCCAGCGCCTGGATCTGCTCCACCTCTCGCAGTGCAGCCTGGCGACCGCCGCGCATCCGACAGCTGCCCATGGCCTGCATCACCACCTGCTTCTTGAGCGCCTGGAAGCTTGCCCACTCCTTCTCCACGCTGGAGAGCACCTCCTTGCACTGCGTCTTCAGCTGGTTCAGCTCCTGGTGATACCAGTCCAGGTCGTCTGCCTGTTGCTTCCTCAGCTCCTCCAGCAAGGCCAGATGGCGGAGGTATGCTTGCTCTTTCTCTGGGGCCTCGGGCTCCATGCCCTTGTCGGGCACCTCGGCGGCATCCAGGCCCTTCTTCTTGCGCAGCGCCTCGGAGATCTTGTGCTGCAGGTAGGTGTTGTAACGCTGGTAGTTGCTGCGCTCCACCACCAGCGACTGGTACTGTTCCAGGAGCTCAGCACGCAGCTGGTGCTCCTGCAGCTTCTTCATCTCCTCGGTCCATTCATCCTCCCCCTCGTCCAGTCTCTCACCTTCCTCCTTTTCCTTGCTTTTCACCGGGCTTCCTTGCACACCCCTCTCCTTGATTTCCTCGCTTCCCTTCTCCTCCTTCTCCCCGTCCTCCTGCTCGGCCTCCCGGGTTGGCGCAGCCTCTTCCTGGCCGGTGGTGGCCAGCGGCACAGAGACCGCCGAGGGGGCTTTCTTCCTCCTCCCCTTGACCGCCGCTGCCGCGGCCTCCTCTCCCTCCTCCGACTCCTCCGACTCCTCCCCCTCCTCCTCCTCCTGCGCCTCCTCCCTCTCCTCCGGTTCCGCGGACCCGCCTTCGGGCCCCGGCTGGGCTGTCTCCTCAGGCCCGGCGTCGGCCGGCTCCCCGGGTTCCGGCTCGGTCTCAGCCTCGGCCGGCGGCTCCGGCTCCCCGGGTCCCGCCTGGTCCACAGCCTCCGTGGCCGCCGGCCCTTCCCGGGGCTCGGCGGGCTCGTCCTCGGCGGCGCCTCCCTCCGAAGCCTCTACGGTCCCCGGCTCCGGCACCGGCGGTTCGGCCGGGGAGTGGGGGCCAGAGGTGGCCTTGATCCCGGACAGCTTGGGGGACAGGTTAGCCACATCTCCGTCTTCCCCCCCGGGGTCCCCACGGTGCTCGGAGCTGCGGTCCATCTCCCTCCAGGTCGGCGGGTGCGGCGGATCCCAGACGCCGGCTGTTGGGTTTCCAGGGGCAACCAGGGGCGCGCGCGGTGGGCCCGGCGATTGGCCAAGAGGCAGGCAGACGCCCGGCCCCCTTCTCCCCGCCTCCGGAGAGAGCTGACCAATGGGAAGCCGCGAGCGGGCGACGAGCGGCATTGATTGGAAGGGGGCGCGGGCTCGCGCCGCGCGGCCTTCCCGCCCATTTCCCGGCGCCCGGCCTGGGGCGGGGTGGCTGGGAGGCGCTAGGAGGGGCGGGCGGCCGGCGCGAGGGGCGCGCAGGCGCAGCGCGGCGGACCGGGTCCCCGCGAGGTGGCGCGCGCGGAGCGCCTGCGCG
>NW_022589788.1:4084387-4185399 GCF_004348235.1 Phoca vitulina | reverse complement strand
GGCGGCGGGCGCGGGCGGCGGTTGCTCGAGCGCGGCGGCCGGCGCGGGCGGCGGCGCGCTGACGGCGGCGGGCGCGGGCGGCGGGCGGGGGAAGATGGCGGAGCTCGGTAAGAAGTACTGCGTGTACTGCCTGGCCGAGGTGAGCCCGCTGCGCTTCCGCTGCACCGAGTGCCAGGACATCGAGCTGTGCCCCGAGTGCTTCTCGGCCGGCGCCGAGATCGGCCACCACCGCCGCTACCACGGCTACCAGCTGGTGGACGGCGGGCGCTTCACGCTGTGGGGGCCCGAGGCGGAGGGCGGCTGGACCAGCCGCGAGGAGCAGCTGCTGCTGGATGCCATCGAGCAGTTCGGCTTCGGAAACTGGGTGAGCGGCCGGCACGACGCGCACCTGCTCGTTCCGTGCCCGCGCCGGCTGGGAGGCGGGCGCGGTCGGCGCGCCGGTTAGGCTCAGAGAGGTGGCGCGACATGCCCAAGGGCACACAGCCAGGAAGTAGCAAGGTGGGGGTTTGGGCTATGGCTTGGCGACCACAGGGCCCTGTTCCCGACCTTAGGAGCAGTTGCACGGGTGCTTGCAGAGTGCAGGCGCTTCGGGCAAGCCCGCGCCGGGCCCGAGTCGCGTTGCTGGACGGAGACAGGTCCGCAGACTTGGCCGAGCAGTAGGCGCCCTGAAGGACTTGGTTCTGCCAGGAGCACAGTGGTGGTGAAGGCCAGGCAGCCTTCGCACACGCCCCGCGGCTGCCCTCCCTTCTCCGTGCGCTTGCTTTGTACGCGGCCCGGTTGGCCCTGCGCCGTTGTCAGGGCGTGTGCCCTGGGTCCCCTGGCAGGGACTTGTTTATCCTGGGGTCCCCGCAAGGCCCAGGACGTCGTGTGAGGAGTGCTCGGTAAGTACTGAACAAAGGAGCACAGACCCGGAGGCGTTTGTCCTGGGCTTTTGCTCTCATCAGAAGGGCTGTGTGGAGACTGAGCTGAGTGGAGAGGGTGAGAGCGGGCTCCTTTAGGTTAGCGGGATAGTGTGCTGGGCCGCCCCGGGGGAGAGTGGGTGCTCTTCTCTGGACAGTCTCTGGGGAGCTCTCTTTCCGCTCGGGAACAGGAAGCTTTCATCCGTGTTAGAAAGGGAAGATCTCTGGCTGGATTCTGGGCCATCTCTGCCAAGAGCTTGTGTCCACCTGCAGGCATCATGAGAAGCAGGGAGGAGTGGGCATGACCCCAGCTCCCTCATCCCTCCAGACCCTTCTACATGAGGTCCTCCTACTTCCCTGAGCCAGTATTTCATCTTGCTGTCATTTCTCCAGCAGTGCACCCCTCCTCCTGGGCTTCTCCCCTTATTCCCAAACCTGGCCTGCTTTCCTTTCCATAAAGTGAGCCAGCCTTCAGGGACTAACAACACCCATGCTGCATCCCGGGGAATCCTTACTCCTTAGAGACACACTGCTGCACAGATTCTCACCTAAGCGCCAACATGGTGATCACCATCCTCTGAAAACCTCATTTTGTCTTGAAGTGCATCGATGTGCGTCGAGCCTCTGCACTGTGCACGTTGTACAATGGTGAAGGACTCTGCAGGGGAGAAAGACCTCGTCCCTGTCTTCAGGGGCTTAAAGTGTTGTAACCGTTTGAGTCTGAGCCAGGACCTCTTCCCTAAGTTCCAGCCTTCGGTGAACCGCTGGTGGACCTCCTCGCTGCTTATCTCACGGACATCTTGACCCTCCGTGAACCAGCTCTCCTACCACCTCACTCAGTTACTCGGACTGCACTCAGAGGCATCCATCCTCAGGTCCCTCTTGCAGGCCCAGTCCAGCAGCAGCTCCATCTCCAGCATATTTTCAGAATCTAACCACTGGTCACACCCTTAGTCCAGGCTGGTGTTTATCTCTTGCCTTGACCACCTCTGGGGCCTCCCAGCTGGTCTTTCTGCTTCATTCTTGTGCCCTCCAGCCCATTCCGTGCGCCATAATCAGAGTGATCTTTGAAGACATGCCGCATCCCATCAGCCTTCAGTGGCTTCCAGGCCTACTTAGATTAAATTTCATGGCCCACAGGGATCTCAGCTGCTACCCCCCCAACCATTTATTATTTCTACTGCTTGGAGCGCTTTTCCTCCAGATCATGGCTCGTGACTGGTCTTTCGGCTTCCATATCAGCGCCTCCAAGAGACTCCCGCCCCCCGCCCCCTGTTCTCAGAGCGCTTATCTCCACAGCCATTGCTAAAAATAGCTGAGGTGGACCCAGAGCTTTGCCGAGTGCCAGGCACTGTGCTGGGCAGTTTGTTTCCTGGGACCTCTTCCCAGCCGCCCTGTGCAGTCGGCTTTGAACTGAGGAGTTTCACATCAGAGCCTGCTCCCCGCTGCACTCCTCGCTGGTCTCCACTCTGCAGCACTGTGGGGGACACCCGAGGACTCGGCCACTTAGAGTGTGTCGGAGGAAGCATGGGCCAGGAAGGGGGGCGTCCTGACCCAAAACAGTGCTTTTGGAACTGGAGTGTGCCTAGGAATCACCTGGGGAGCTTGTTAACATGCAGATTCCTCTCCAAGCAGACAGCAATCTCAGCTGTTAGAGGAGACCAAGCCGGAGGAGGGGCTTGGGCCTGGGTGCTGAGGGTCCTCTTCCTGCTGAACCCGTGGGGGGTCCTGGGAGGAGGCAGAGATTCTGCATGCTAACCACACCTGGAGTGCTGCCAGGCTGCGGGCGCTGGTATCTCTTTAGCTGTGCGCTCTTGGGCCACCTGCTCTGCCCACCAGACTTCACCGTGCTTCCCCCGAGGCTCTCTGCAGCTCCGAGACGTGCGGTTCCCTTCTGAGCAGATGCCCAGCTGCGTGCACGGAAGCGACCTGCCCCACGCGTGCCCCGTGCAGCCTGTTCCAGTTCTGAGCGGGGCTCCTTCGTGCACACCTCGTCTCGTGCCCTTCACCACAGCTCTGGGGCTGGCTTTGTAGTTTCCAGCTGCAGAACAGCGCCTCGGAGAATTGAAGATGCTTGTCCGGGATGCCTTGGCTTTTCTCATGGTAAAGCCAGGGCTCAGGTGCAGGCCCGTCTGATTCCAAAGTCTGCGCCTTAAGCTCTGGGTATAAGAGCATTAAGTACTGCGGGTCAGAGGCTGGGAGCTTACTGCTGCGGCCAAAGGTGTGGCTGGCCTGGTAGGGCTTTTCAGGGGGACGTCGGTCCGTGCCTGGGACGGGAAGTGGGGAGATGACCAGGGGAGGGCGGGAGCTAGGTTTCGCGGGCTGGGGTGCGGTGTGGAGAGAGGCAGCACACGAATCAGTGGCAGCTGTGTAGATGAAGGTGAGCCCGGTCGCCCTCATTTTTCAGATGGCACGCGTGATCTGTCACCTCTGGGTGGCACTGCTTTGTGTGGGATTCATGGGGGTGGGGCGATTTCAGCAGATCCTGGGGGAGAGGCCGCTGCTGAAGTCTGGCGCCATTGCTCCCTTTCGTCCTGGGGCTGAGGCACTGGGACCGACGGGGCCGGGCGTGGCTGAGGGATGCTCGCTGTGAGGCCGGGAGGGTTTGGGGGCGAGCTGTGTATCTAGGCCCTGACACCGGGCCCCTGCCTTTGAGCTTGGGTGGGGAGATGCCTGGGAATGCGACAGCGGGGAAGGGTGGGCAGGTGGTCAGTGACCTGGAGTTACGTCACCAGGGGTATCCAGAGCCTCGAAGCAGCCGGTTTTGTGGTGGGTGCTACTTGTGTTCAGAGTTAGAAGATACAGATCGTGCTGGAAACCGCTGGGGTGGGTGAAGGAATGTGGCAGAGCCGGAAGTTGACCCGGGTCCTCTGACTCCATGCCCAGAACCTCACTGAGTGCGGGCAGAATCCTGGATTCTGCGGAGTCCCGGAATCCCAGGGGCTCCCCAGATCTCCTGAGCTGGCATCTGTATGGGTGAGGTCTGGAAATAGGTATTGATAGAGTTCTGGTGCGGCCCACGGTGCCATGTTGGGGAACCATGGGAACATTCACTTCTCGTGGAAGGGTGTTGGTGGGAACGGGTAAGCCCATCCCTTGAGCATCCTGACAATGGGTTCTTAATTGCCAATAAGGATGGGGAGGGGGAGGGAGGAGCCTGGGTGGAGAAAGCAGCTAGAGGTAATAGGGTTCTGCAGGGCAGTGGTTTCAGAACACCCTGGAAGGCTTGTTAAAACACAGATCGTGCCCAGTCCCCCCCTCCTGGCTCTGCATCAGTAGATCCGGTCTGGGATCCACATGAGAATTTGCATTTCTAACAACTTCTCGGGTGTTGCTGGTGAGGCTGGTCCAGGGACCCTACTTTCAGACCATCGATGTAGAGTAAGGCATGCCACTTTTTATTGTAGTGAAATATACATACCATTTATCATTTTAACCATTTTTTTAAGTGAGCTGTATGCCCACCGTGGGGCTGTATTCATGACCCCAAGATCAAGAGTCACGTGCTCTGCCGACTGAGCTAGCCAGGCGCCCCCAGTTTTAGCCGTTATAAAGTGTCCAGTTCAGTGACATTAAGTATGTTCACACTGTTGGGCCACATCACCACCGTCCATCTCCAGAACTTTCTCATCATCACAGACAGAAACTGTGCCTGTTACACAACATCTCCCCGCTTACCCCCGTCCCCAGCCCTGGGCACCCACCGTCCTGCTTTCCATCTCTGTGAATTTGACTACTCTTGGGACCTCATATAGAGAAATGCTACACTGTTTGTCCTGTTGTGACTAGTTCATTTCACTCAGCTTAACGTTAGCCCTCGAGGTCATTCACGTCGCGGGTGTCACACGTCCTGCTAGTTTAAGGCTGAACACCATCCGGCCGTTCGTCCATCCGGCCGGCCGCCAGGGGCGCTTGGGCCGCTCCCAGTTTTGGCTGTTGGGAGTCTGCCGCAGTGAACATAGGTGTACAAACATCTGAGTCCGCGCTTGTCATCATTTTAGATCAATATCTAGAGGTGGCGGGCCAGGGTCACCTGGTTACTGTTTTGAGGTGCGTCCTTCTGTCCCGCACTTGGTGAAGTGCGCTCTCAGGCTTATCTGACCCGAAAGGCTCCGTCCCCTTGAGGGCCAGTCACAGCCGTGTGAGCTGGTGAGTTCTCTTGAGCTGAGGGAGGAGGACAGGGAACCTGGAACTGAGGCTTGCAGAACTTTGCGTGTGAACAAATCCAACGAACAGGAGCAGTGGCCAAGGAAAATAGGGTCCCTAAATGGCTGGTGACCTGTAAGGACAGATGACAAGCCGCTCTTGGTCCTCGGCCTCTGATGTGGGAGGGGGCACCGCCCACCAGTGTGTCTGTGGCAGAGGCTCAAGCCGTGGGCTGGGGGCCGCATGGGGGGGGGGCAGGGTTTGCCCCAGAGCAGCGGGTGCCCAGTCCTTCCAGCCCCCGCGAGGCAGGCGGCTCTTCTGTCCCCTCTGAGGATGACTGAGCGAGGCTGGAGTGGGGGGGCCCGAACCACATCCGAAGGCGCGTGGGGTCAGCTGGGAGAGGAGGCCCAGGTGGCCGGGCTGGCGACTGGTCAGGCAACACTGGGCCCTGTGGGTGCATGTCCCCAGCTCAGGAGGGACAGGTGGGCATCCCGCCGCACAGGCTCATCCCTCCTCTTTCCTCTGGGCCTGAGCGGTCCCTCCTTGTCCTTTGGTCAAAGCCCATCGCTCAGCTCTTCATTCTTCCCTGGCCCCGTGCAGGCCTTTGCTCCCTCCTGCTGGCTTGGGGCTGGGGCTGCCCCCTTGTCCCCAGCTGCTCCTGGGGTCTCTGCTCCCAGGGCGGCTCTGCCCGCAGAACCTGCTCCCCCGGGGCACCGCCACAGGTTTGCATGCTGGGCCTTCTGGCTGCTTCTGTCCCTTTGAAGCTTCTTGCCTTGAAGAAGGAAGCCCCACCTCTGAGTCTGGCTCCCAAGCTCTGGGGAGGAGAGGGTGCTGCTGGTGGGGGAGGGGCCGAGGTGGCACTCAGTGCTCTCTGGGAAGCTCTGGGGAAGGAGCTGGTTTGTACACAAAGACTGACTGTCACTCTGCTCGGGAGGAGAGGGGAGGAGACGGCCAGCACAGTGCCCCAGCCACGTGCCCCAGAGGTTAGAGGTGGAGTGGCCGAGCCACAGGCGAGGTGGTTCTAGGAGCGTGCGGGCCGTGGTCTGGCCTTGCTCTGCCTTTCTAAAGGACCAGGAAGCATTTGATTGCAGAGGTCTCCCTGCGGTGTGCACTGTGTCACCGCCCCATGAGAGGCCCCGTGGTGACAGGGCGAGTGCTCCGGAGCGAGACTGTCTGCTACAGAAGCCCTGGGGGGAGCGTCACCTGAGGTTCCAGATGCTACATGCAGAAGCACATACCTGTCACTGTGATGAGTTTTATTTCCTCCCGACGAAGCCCTGGAAGGGGAGGGATTACAGGCCCAGAAGCAGAAGGTGAGAGGATAAGAATCACAGGCCACGGGTGGTTGAGCCAGAACCTGCACCCCGCCCAGGGTTGGGGGGGCTACGACAGGCCTCCAGAGGGGATGGGGGCGGCTGCGGGTGCGCCCAGGCCATGGCGCCAAGGGGGGAGCCGGCCGACACACTGCCGGTGACTTCTCCGCACTGCCCTCCCCTTCCCGTCCTTGCTCCGGTGCTGGAGGCCGCTCCAGTGAGCCATGGAAAGGCCGGGAGGAGACCAGACCAGCCAGAAAAGGCCGTGGAGTCCTGACTCCCTGGGATGCTCACTTCTGTCCCGGAGAGCCAGCGTCCTGGTGGGAGTCTAGTGACCTTGGACAGTAGACTTGACAGCCCGTTCAGTGTCCTAGAGGCGTGTTTTCCTTCATTTCTCTGAGGACTCTAAGGAAGCAGCATACCTATCCTTATCTTTTTCCAGGGGCGGGAGGCTAAAGGACCAGAACCTGGAATTCTGTCTCCGCAGACTGTGGGCTACTCACCCGAGTGCCGCTGTGTGTCGGGGAAAACCAGCTGCAGGATACAGTTGTGGTCCTTGCGTAGTTGTAGTTGCCCCTGAGTTGTCCTTGTCTCTCCACATCTGTCCGCCCAAACCCACTTTTGTTGCTTCTGCCTGCCCACCCTTCTGTTTGCCCATCCATGCGTGTGTCTGTCTGTCCGTCCATCCATCATCTAGATTAAGCAGAAACTTTGACCTTGAGCACGTGCTCTGCTGCTGTCATATGTGACTCTGGGGCTGTGACAAGACACTTGGGCCCCTTGCGGGAGGCAGGCAGGTCTCGTGTGACTGCTGACGCGTGCAGATGGGAGAAGACAGGGTGTGCGGGCAGGATGCGGGCATGTGGTGGGGTTCTGCAGCTCTTGCTATTTTTAATCATCTTTTAAGGTATGTTCCTCCCTGTCATTCCTCTGTGGATTCTGGTTAGAACCAGAGCTGTGTCGTCGCTCTTGTTCAGACCGTTCCGTCGTGATCTTCCTCTCTTCCCGAGTCTTTGAGAAATTAGGGTTTTGGTGTTTTCCTGGGCCTTTCTCAATGGTCCTGAGACAAACACAGTGGCCTGGGGGCGATTCTCCTTCAGCGGCAGCTGCTGGCCAGTGTCTGTCCTGGCCGTGGCCTTGCAGCTGTCATCGGGCAGTGGGTAAGGTGGATTGATGACAGAGACTCCTGGGCTCCTGGTGACGAGGCGCTGGCCACTCTGATTTGATTCATGGCTTCATAAATACTCATAACCTGGGTCCATGCGAGAGCCAGAGTCCGCCTCTTTATGTGAAGAGGGTCTGGGCAACCAAAGTGCCAGTGCACGGCTGGCCAGCCTGCACCCGTGTGGCCCTGGGGGGGTGGATGTTTGTGGAGCAGGACATTGCCCTTGTCACCTGCCTGTGACCATGGAGCCACACCGCACTCGCCACGGCCAGGGAGCTTGTCCATGGGACAGAAGAGTCCTCTTCTGAGTACTCTGTGTTTTCTTTTCTAATATTTGGATGTCAATCTTAGACCTCTAAATAGAGAATTATGAGGCAGAATTTAACGTTACTTTTTAGGGGCACCTGGCTGGGCTCAGTCCGTGAAGTGCCCAGCTCTTGATTTCGGCTCAGGTTGTCATGGTCTCTGGGTTGTGAGATCGAGCCCCGTGTCGGGCTCTACGCTCAGCGTGGAGTTGGCTTGAGATTCTCTCTCTCTCTCTCCCTCTGCCCCTCCCCCACCGCACTCTCCCTCTCTCTCTCTCTAAAAAAAAAAAGAATTTATTTTTTAAAAATAACTTTTATTTTCAATTTACCCAAAAAAGGGAAAAAATAGTATGCAGAGTTCCCGTATATGTTCATCCCATAAGCCTCCTGAAGTGTTAGCGTCTTGCAGAGGTACGACGTGGTTCCAGAAGGCAGGATGCTGATGTGGATTCAGAGCCCTTCCCTCGTGCACAGACCGGCCCAGGGTCCCCGCCAGGAAACCCCAGTGATGTCGCTGACATGTCTCTTGCAGTCACAGTTCTCTGTCTCGTGGCTGACACGCTGGAGGGCTGCTGGCTGCTACTTTGTGGAACGTTGCCAGCCTCTGGTGTCGGGCCCGCCGCCGTGAGCAGCGTGGGACGGGGTCGCTCTTCTGACACTTCCTCCCGTTGGGGGATTTCTCCTTCTGACTTAGAACCGGACACAATATTCTTGAGGATGAGGACAGGCCGCAGGCGGGTGTCCAGTGCAGTGGCCCCTTCCTGCTCAGCGCGGCCGCCCTGGCTGGCCCCTGGTGTCCCGATGTGGCCCAGCAGACAGCGCCCGTCTTCCAGCCCTTTGCACAGCGGCAGCGGCGTGTACTCGCTCTTCTGGGCCGTGCTGCTCGCTGCCTGGCCTGTGAGCGGGAACACTTGCTGGGGGCGGGCGGGCCCAGGCGTCCCTGCCCCGGCCCCCGGCGCTGAGGCCCCCGGCGGTTTCCGTCGCCTGCGCTCGCTCCCACGCTGTCAAAGTTGATGGCAAGAACCTCCAACCGATAACACACCTTGGTTTGGCCAGATACCGACTTGACTTCACTTCTCAGAATCCTTCTGTTTTTCAGGATTTCAGTTTTCTCCGAAATGTGGTGCTCCGAGCATCCAGTCATTTTTGAAAGGCAGGTTGCTGAGGTTCAGGGTCAGCGGACTTTTGTTGGGGGGGGCACCTGGTGCTTTTGCCCACTCACGGGGCAGCCCGCTCTGCAGGTTTTCTCACGGGGCCAGGGCGGGGGGGCCAGGCCTGGGGCCCAGCTTCCTAACCAGGCAAGCCTGGATGGGCAGCCCAGCCCCCCCGAGCCTCTGGTGAAGGGGCACCTCAGGTCCCTCACACGGGAGGCTCCCTGGACACTTGACTCTGAACTGTGTATGGCTGCAGGCTCGCCCAGAAGCTGCGGTGAGGGGTGGAGAAGCCTCTGGGCCGGGCTTGGCCATACCTCTGAGCACATGGCCGGGCCCTGGAAGCTCAGACCGGGCGCATGTGGGCATTTCCGCTCTCTGGACACCCTCATGAGGATGTCCTTTCCTCCTGACCGGGCAGGTGTCAGGGATGGTGTTTCCAGTGTAGCTCATCAGGGTGGAAGAATGCCCACCGGCCTGCTCGCCCCTCTGAGCGGGACCTGAGCTGGGCCCCTCGTGTGCACGAAGCCTCTGCGCGTTCTGTCCATAGTGTTCGCAGCAAGTGTGGGGTGCGTGGTAGGGCTGTCTCCTTACTCCTGTCTCCCTAGGGGTAAGAACCCGAGGCCCAGAGATGGGAAGTGACCAGCTTGGGTCACACAGTGGCCGTAGATGCTGGGGATGGTTGTAACGCGGTGTGTTTTTTGGGGTTTCTTTTTGGGTAGGAGGAGGCAAATGCTCCCTGGGAAAATAAAATAAACAGATTTGATGCAAATAGTAATGGTTTAAAGAAGTTAATCACGTACGCAGTTCTTCCCCGTAAGACCAGAATCTGGTGTTTGCTCTAATCTTCTGGTTCTCAGAAACGGTTCTCCCCCGTTAGGCCCCAGCGTTGCCCTGTCCCTGGGCCTGGAGCCCCGCCCTCAGCGCTCAGTGCCCTGGGGAGGAGTCCCTGAGGCCAGGCCACAGGAGCGCTTCCCTCCCTCGGTGCCCTGTGTGTCCTCAGTCTGCAGCCCCAGTGGACTGGCTGGTTTTCTGGAATCCAGTTGGGCCTTCGGGGGTGCAGAGACCAAGCTGATCTTGCGGGGGTGAGCGGGCGAGGGCGCAGAGTGGCTGGCGTGGCGCCCCGGCGGCCAGCAGAGCCGAGTGCAGGGGGAGTGGGGGCTGGAGGCAGGGGGCTGAGCGGCTGCCGGGGAATGAGTGCGCATTTTGGGCAGCTACTCTGTGGAGTGGCTTTAGCGGTTGACTGAGGAAGAGGCCTCTTGGCAGAAGGAAAAGATTGGGGGAGTTGTACAATTTCCTCTCGTTAATAACCCTTGTGTTCGTGGGTCACCTTCTGTGGGAGCGCGCGCTCGCAGCCCGCGGCAGGCGTTAGCTACCTACCCGTGGAGGCTGTCATCGGTGACGGCCCCCGCCGCTTTAAAAGGCACGCCTGGTCCTCTGTCCCACCACCTGGGAAGGGGACAGGCTGCCGCCCCCCTACGCCCCCAGGGGCCGTGTCCCTTTCAGTTCCTGGAGGCAGGCAGCGTGGTCCAACAGGGTCCCTCCTGTGTCGGGAGCGGAGGGTGGGAGCCCTGGTGGCCCTGGGAAGAGGCGGGGCAGCGGGGGTGGTCCGTCCCCCCCTTCCCCCCCGCCCCGGAGTGCAGGCTTTGCGGTGGGGCAGGCGGCACCTCCCCGGATCGTCCCCGCCGGTCCCGTCTAGTGTCCACAACCGCCGGGTGAGCCCGGCTCCAAAGAGCGCGCCGTCCGGTGCCCTGTGGGAGGGGGGATGCCGTGGACTGGAAGCGGTCCAGGCCGACCTTGGCGAGCGGCGCGCGCCCCCGAGCGTGAGGCCGACTTTCGGAGTAACCTGTGACCCCTGTCGTTGTAGGAAGACATGGCCGCTCACGTCGGAGCTTCCCGCACGCCGCAGGAGGTGATGGAGCATTACGTAAGCATGTACATCCACGGAAACCTGGGGAGAGCCTGCATCCCCGACACCATCCCCAACCGGGTGACCGACCACACGTGCCCCGGCGGAGGGCCCCTGTCCCCCAGCCTCACCACCCCCTTGCCTCCCCTAGACATCTCGGTGGCCGAGCAGCAGCAGCTGGGCTACATGCCGCTGCGTGACGACTATGAGATCGAGTACGACCAGGACGCCGAGACGCTCATCAGCGGGCTCTCGGTCAACTACGACGACGAGGACGTGGAGATCGAGCTGAAGCGCGCGCACGTGGACATGTACGTCCGCAAGCTCAGGGAGCGGCAGCGGCGCAAGAACATCGCGCGCGACTACAACCTGGTGCCCGCCTTCCTGGGCAAGGACAAGAAGGACAAGGAGCGGCCGGCCAAGCGCAAGGTCACCAAGGAGGAGAAGGAGCTGCGGCTGAAGCTGCGGCCGCTCTACCAGTTCATGTCGTGCAAGGAGTTCGACGACCTGTTCGAGGGCATGCACAAGGAGAAGATGCTGCGGGCCAAGATCCGCGAGCTGCAGCGGTACCGGCGCAACGGCATCACCAAGCTCGAGGAGTCGGCCGAGTACGAGGCGGCGCGGCACAAGCGCGAGAAGAGGAAGGAGAACAAGAGCGCGGCCGGCGCCAAGAGGGGCAAGGAGGACGCCAAGGACGGCGAGTTCGCGGCCATCGAGCACCTGCCGGGCTTCGAGCTGCTGTCGGACCGCGAGAAGGTGCTCTGCAGCTCCTTGAACCTGAGCCCCGCGCGCTACGTGACCGTGAAGACCATCATCATCAAAGACCACCTGCAGAAGCGGCAGGGGATCCCCTCCAAAAGCCGCCTCCCTAGTTACTTGGACAAAGTCCTCAAGAAAAGGATTTTAAATTTCCTCACGGAGAGCGGGTGGATATCCAGGGATGCGTCCTGAAAGCGGCGCCGGGCTCAGGGCGCTGGCCAGCGAGCCCCGAGGACTTGGGGTGAGGGAGCGGCAGGAGATGCTTCCCCCGCCCCGCCCCGTTGTTGCTCTTTTTTAAACAAATTGAGTTCCTTTCTTTTAGGCTATCAATTCTTTTCATGGTCCTCTGAAAAAGAAGCAATAGTAACGATTTTATGTCGGATCGTGGGGGAAGCCGATATATGTATATTTTAACTTAGTCCTAAAGTCATACCTTAAGATGACGATTTGCCTTTACGTGTTCAGTTTGGGGAATATTATGAGATTGGGCCATTTCCTTTTGTGTCTTCCCCTTGGTACGCGACTCTTGGGCTGTGGGTAAGAGGAGCAGCTTCCTGCTGGGCCCGCCAGCCACCAGCTTGACCCTGTGACGTGACCTCTGGCTGGCCGCCGGGGACGCCCTCGGGGGGCCCGCTGCCACCCCCACGGACACCCCAGCACAGCCCCAGCACGCGGCACTTTAGGTGGGGGCCGGGGCGGGGCAGGTGGGCAGCGAGGCTGGAGAACCGCGGGATGTTTCCCGGGAGCCTCAGAGGAGGAGTCGGGTGGCACACCGTGTCCGAGCGAGCTTCCCCCGGATTCCCGGCCGCAGGCAGTCGGAGCCTGCCGATGCCGAGCCCGGAAACCACCCCTTGCCTCACTTACCGGGGGCGGAGCCTGCGGGCTCACGGCGGGCAGGCTCCCTGGTGTGTGGAGGGGGGCTCCGGGGGCGCCGGCAGGACTGGCGTGGGCGCCAGAACTCAGAGCCGGTCTTCCAGGGGGCTGCTGCTTGCCGCCCTTAGGACTTGCAGTACCGAGCACCCCATTTGACTCGGAAGAACTCGTTTTAGAAATTGGAGGAGGGCTCTGAGTTCTGGAGTCCACGTCCTCCAGGATTTCATGGCGGTTGCAATGACCTTTTCCACTGCAACCCTGACCTTGACCGTGCTGGCCTGGCTAAGCGTCCTACTTCCGGTGGTGCCCAGCGCTCTGCGGACCAGAGCTGGACTGGGCTGCTCGCACACAGGCTCCGGCAGCGCAGGAGGGGGCCTCCGGGGCGAGGCCCTGCGTGGCTTCTCTGGGTCCCCGTTTTGGGCCGCTCAGCTTGTGCCCAGCCCTGCTGTGTGCAGGGGCCCCGCTTCCGTGGATGGACGCGGTACCTTCTTCCTGGAACTTGAGTCAGTCATTTGTCTTCCTGCTGCTCAGGGTTGGTTCTCCTGTCTAAGGCCCTGCTTTAGAGTCGGGGTGACTGCAGACCCCAGCACTCCATTCTTCCTGGAGCCCATCCTGCCTCTCCTGCCCCCCCCCCATAGCTACCAAGAGACTGTTTACCTCCCAGAATGCTGGGGCTTGAAGTTACATTAAAGTGAAGTTATTTGAAAGACGAAAGAAAAAAAGACCCTCATCATTTCCAAGGACTTAATTACGGTGCCTTTTCCTTTCTTTTTACATTCTTCTGTCCCCCAGGGTAAATTTTTCAGCATTAAATAAAACCTTTCAAATATATTGTACGTGGCTTTAGTTGTGAAGTACGTCGCGTGCTGGCAGGTAGTGGTCCCTGTGAGCCGCGCCCGGGACTCCTAGGCCCTAGGAAGACGCAGCGAGCAGGGGTGGTGCCCCCTGGAGGCTCACTGCGGTGACTGAGCAGTGACGGGGATGGCGCCTCTCCCCTGCGCTTCCTGGACCAGCGGCTTCTCTGCCCTGGGAACCGACTAGAACTGCAGACCCTCAGGCCCTGCCCCGCCCTGGATGCTCCCTGGACGCTCGGAAACCGTGTCACCGTCCGGGCCTCCGGAGCGCAGGCTACAGCTCCTCCCGCCTTTGGCCTTCACTCAGTCCGTGTCAGGTTCCTGGTTTGGTGAGGTTCTCAATTTGGTATTTTTGTATGAAATGGCTGCCAGACTTAAGCTGGAGAAGCAAAAGATCCCGGTCAGCGTGTGGCCCAGGCCAGCCGAGGGCCGTCCAGTGAACAGTCTGTGCTTAAGCAGGTTTTCAGTATGTGGATCTTCTTCAGTGGTACGAACAATCCATTTAGGCTTGGCTGTTTTAGAACCGTGAACGTGTAACTGATGTTAAAGCACTGGCAGGTTGTCCGAGGAAGAGGCACCTTCATCACTGGGCGCCTCTTACCCCGTCCCCGCCGGCTGTGCGGCCCGTTGGCCCTTACGCGGCCGCCAGCTCAGGGCCCTTAAGCTTCTGTATGTAAAATTCGTTCCCCTCATCCCCTGAAATCAGGGTTTTGCCAAATGTAAACTGACTTTGAGTCCAAAAAGTTAGTTAGTTAATTCAGCCATTCAAAATAATGTTCTCTGGATGGCCCACGTGCCAAGGATGTGTAAAAACCGAAACTCTACAATTTTTATTTTTTTACACATTCAGCAAGTGGGGAGCAAAGCGGTGTCACTGCTGCGTGGGCACGCCCGGTCAGGGGACAGCGTGCGCGAGACCCGTCTGAGCTCGCGCCTGGCGTCAAACCCGTTCCTCCTCGCAAGTAGGAGTTAAACTGGCCGTGACGCAGAAGCCCGTTTGCACCAGGCCTCCGTCCCCGCCAGCGGCAGACCGCCCGGGAGGACTGGGGTGCAGTCGGCAGACCTCACCTCCAGCGCGGAGGGGCGTTTCCCTATCAGTGGCGACGCAGGGTGACGGGAAACCACGGTGCAGCCCCTCAGCGGTCGTGCCCCAGCTGCCGAGGGAGGGGCTGCACACACGGGGAGAAGTTTGTTTGAAAATTACGCACGCAGCTTTGGGTTTAGAGGAGTTCCAGAAGGTGAGGCGAGATCCTCGCAGAGCTCGGACGCCTGTGGGTTTTCTCCGTGCGCTGCGCTGCCTGAGGTTCTGGGCAAGTTTCTGACCAAGCAACTTAAGACTGCTTCGTGGAAAAGAGGAAAATACTTTGAAACAGTATAAATTAAATTTTTAATTACGGGAACACTACCTACATCTTTCAAAATTACAAGCAAAGTAAACTGCCCCACCTTTTTTATGCCATAAACGAATTTAACAGTGTCGACCTTCAATCCTAGAAACCCCTCTCTGCAGCGGACGGCGGAAGGCTGGGTTTTCTCTGGTTTGTAGCCGCTCCCTCGCTCGACCCCCAGCATGAACGAGGACGGAGGGGGCTGCGGTGTGGTGCGGCGCGGACCGTGGGTGACCTGCCGGGCTCCTGGTGTGTGCAGGCCCTCCCTGGTCCCCTCCCCGGGGCCGTCTGCCCCCAGTAGAGGCCCGGTTCCTCCTGCTCTCCCTTCCCACAGGGAAGCTAACGTGTGTGGCGTGTCTAAGTGTCAAGCCCACGGCTTCAGAATTTGAGCCGAGAGCGGCAAAGCTAAGTCATGCTTAGTGTAGGTGGATCTCCTCCACCGAAGTACACAAAATAGTTTCCAAAAAGTAGGAAAATAAACATATTAGGGCTTTAATCCTCTTAAATAAAATTTAAAAATTCAACATTAACATTTAAAATGTACCAAGCATGCAATTCTTGGATTTTGAGCAAGTCCATCTCACTGGGGATACATTCAGGTCATCAGTAACTAGCTGAGAGAGATCTGAACATTTCTACAAACAGATGAACAACGGGGCAAAAGTGACTGATTTTGTCAAATTCAGTAACTGGCAAAGTAAGGTGGTGAGATCTGTTCAGGTGTGTGTGCTCACTTCCAATCTCCAGAAGGAAGCCGGAAGTTGGGCATTTTCGAAGCTAGACGGTGACAATTCTAAATGAACTCATGTATGTTCTTCAGCGAGGGCATGGGGAAACTTCTCTGAGCAGCCGGCTCTCGCCTTCCCTTCACTGGATGAAGGTACGGGCTGAGCACCCAGGACCCCGTGTGCCACAGTGTGCCGGAGGGCCCGGCGAGGCTGGGTGGCCAGCCAGCCCAACAGTGGGGTTCCCGAAGCCATCTGACTCATTTATGGTACTTGGACGTCGCCAGGCTTTGAGCAGCTAGAGCGTGATTCATGACCCTCTAGGGTCCAGTCGTGTCCCGCTGGCCTGTTCTCTAAGCGTGTGGAGCGATTAAAGGTATATTAAAAATCAACGAACAGACTCCCCAATTCAAGTTCATTCACGCATCTGCGCAACCGGCTTAATTTTCTGTTTAGGCACTGGTTACTAAAGCTTTCCAACAAGGATTGGGGAAGGGTCAGAAATACTCATAGAGAAGATGAACCAGCCTCTCAAGAGTTACAGCAAGTGACTACAAAGAGCCCACAGAAGCCCTCGCGAGGCCGCTAAGCCTCCTTCACCACCCCCACCAGGGCGGGCCTCAGGGTGCGCCCGTGCAGCTTGTACCCCACTTTGCTGACCAGCGCCACCGTGCCGGGCTCCTGCCCCTCCACCGGCGCGTGGAACAGGGCCTCGTGCTCGTAGGGGTCGAACCTGGCCCCCACGGGGTTCAGCCGCAGCAAGCCGTGCTTCGTGAACACCTTCTGGATCTGGACCTCAGTCATTACAAGCCCCTCGTAGAGGTTCTTCAGATGAGGATTGTCGTCTTTAACCTCCTCCTTTGGGACACTCTGCGTCGCCTTCTCCAAGATGTCCGCGACCTCCAGCAAGTCCTTACAGAAGCCCTGGATGCCTAGACGAAGTGAAGGACACCGTCATCTGCAGTCCCACCGCCAGCGGGGCACCCGAGAGCTGTAACCCCGTCGACCTCTCACACAAACTCCTGAACGGTAACCTTTCAAACTATTCACTTGTCCTCAAATTTCAATGGTGTGTTAAAAAACAAAAACAAAACAAAAACAAAAAAACACACACAAAAAACACCAAAACCCAAAAAAACTTCTGGGTTTAGATGAGAGCTAATTAGGCATGAAGACAAACAGTTCCCAACGTGCAGAAGCATCTCCCCATCAGTCCTGCCCCCCGCTAAGGAACCCCGCCCCCGCGGCCGTTCTGTGGGGAAGGGGCGGCTGCCCTGCCAGCACCGTGGGGTCAGAGTTCCCAAGACACACCCAAGCCTTAACCCTAATCGAACAAAAGAAATCAGAAGAAAAGTCCCTCCAAATTCAAGGCAGTGTATTACATCAGATTGTTTGTGGTTTCAAGGAAATGCTTCAGATGCTGACTGGAAGTCAGGGGTGACCGCAGCGCCCCGGTGGGCATCTGCTTCCACCCAGGCCCTGACCGGACACAAGGGCACCAGCCCCGCTCGACTCTGCAGGAGGCAGCACCTGTGGGTGACTTCTTGTCGCAATACTTTCCCCTCCTCCTGGAAAATGAAATAAAAAACTTTCTACCTATCTGATAAGAACATGGGCGTCTACCATGGATTAAGCTTGTGCCAATTCTTGGGGGATGGTCTGTCCTCATGGAGTGTATGGTCCGAGACAAGCGTCAGATAAGCACACCAGTGACAAACACAATCACAAATCCCACCTCCACGAAGGAGCGTTTCTCGGTGCTGAGCAAAGCTTATACTAAGGGACTTCATTTAGACTGGAGAGTCTGGAGAGGTCTGTGAACCAAGGCCTGAAGAGTTATCCAAACATTCGAGGACTGAAGGGCGCCCAGTGCACAGGGAAGAGGCAGACCCAGAGAAGCTGAAGGTTCCAGATGGGGCAGCCGAATGGGTGGATGGCGTGGTCACACTGTCCAGGCACAGGGCAGAGATACTGCAATTCTAGCTGCAGACACCCCAGCAAGGCAAAGAGCTCAGTAAAGGGAGTCAAATGCGCTTTCTGGTGTCTCAGTGCATATAAAAATTATGTTTACGCTGTAGTCTATGAAGTGTGCAATAGTATTATGTATAAAAAAACACATACAAACCTTAAAAAATACATTTTGCTAAAAAATGCTAACCATCGTTTGAGCTTTCAGTGAGGTGTGATCATAGACCATAACAAATACAATAATAACGAAGCGTTGAAACTATTGTGAGAATCACTGAAATGTAAGAGAGACACGAAGTGAGCAGATGCTGGTGGAAAAATGCTTGCTCAACGCAGGGTTGCCAAGAACCTTCAATCTAAAAACCGCATCATCCGCGGAACACGGTAAAGTGAGGAATGGCTGTATTTTAAAATCGCTTTGCCTGGGGCATGGCGGCGCAAGCGCCGGGGCTGGGATCAGGGCAGAGTGGATGGACGGGAGGCCAGCTGTTCAGCGCTCAAGGGCCAGGGGGAACATGGGGATGGGAAAAGAGAACTTCAGATTCCTGCCCTAAATAAGCACCAGGAAAGATCACAGTATCATTTACTAAAGTGAGGAAGAACAGCACAGATAAAGGGAAAATGAAATTCGAAATACCCGTGAGGCATCAGATGCCGACGCTGGGGAAACGACAGGACACACGGGACTGGAACTCAGAAGAAACATCTGAGCCACAAGAACCTGTGCGTGGGCAAGTCGCCTGGGCAACCTGGCGAGAGGAGGGGAAGCCTAACCCCAATCCCTGGAGGCCAGGAATAAGCAGATTTCAAGCAGAATCTGCTGCCTGTGGGGGCACAAGATTGGATCTCGGTTTCTACTTGGCCGTGCACCTGCCATCTGTCCTCAGGCGAAGTAGCTATGGTCTCACCGTGAGCCTTAAGAGGCTCTTCCAGAACGCGGGGGAATGGCGCCCGCGGGTCTGTACAGAAGGTTCTGCGAGTACTCGAACTGTACCTGACGTTCAGCGGACACCAGCATGGGCGTGGCGTCGGGGGGGCACTGGCCTCCGCATGGCCACCGCAACTTCCCAGCTTCGTGAGGAGTGCCAGCCATTTAAGCCTCAATGATCTCAAATGTAAAATGGGAAGGACAGCGACAAAGATATCCAAATGCTGACAGTGCAGACAGCATCTTAGATTTTCATGTGTGTGAATGCTGAGCTAGCTACGGAAATGCCCATCCGGGAGGCTGACCTGCGGGGACTATCTGCGGGCTCAGACGGCCTCAGGTTAACCGAGGTCCGCCTGGGGAAGAGCAACACACACACTCCTCACCAAAGGAGTCACACTTGCAGTTCTAAATGCGGGTCCCAGCTGCGACTTCTCCTTGCAGACTCCTCTCCACTGGAGGGAACGCACCCAGCGGCCTCCCCACCTCCTCACCCTGGCTGACCCTGCTGTTCCACACTCACACTGCCACCCCCCCCACCCTCCCCGCCCTTTATTTTTCTAGGATCAGTATCAGATAGTGTCTACCGTTACCATATAATTTTGCCTCCTCCACCAACTTCTGGCTCCTCTGCCTCAAGTTCTCGGTGTCTGCCAAAGCTCGCTTATATTTTTCCTAACAAAAAAAGGGGGGCGGTAAAGAGGAAACATACATGAGTAAAGCAAGGAACAAATTCGTAAGAAAGCAAATCTGATATGAACAAATTCCAAGTCCAAGTAACATGTGTTACGTCTGACATTTCAGAGCACAGGCAGCAGAGCTTAATGGGTGGAAAGAAGTTACATCCGTGTCACTATTTCCAACGATTAAGAGATCAAGGGGTCACGTATCTGTGTAGCCCCCAGTGAGCAGCTGGACAAGGATGAGGAAAAACTCTCATGGTTCTGACGGTCTCATCGCCCCTCAAGGACGGACCACTCACTCCCACAGAATTTCCAACTTCAGGGAGTCCTAGAACGCTGGTTGGGGCGGACGCACCCAGAGCCCACAGTTCCAGGAGAGGTTTAGGAGAACCGCCAGCCCACTGAGGAGAGAAAACCCCATCCGTGAACCTCTGGTGTTTTGACTGCTGCCCGGTGGCCCCGTCCCAACACTTGACTGGGTAACAATCACCGATTGCTGGCGCCCTCTCCATTTCCCACCAATTTTCCTGTTACGCCACTCATCTCCTGAGCACTTCTAGCTCCGGGGCCTCTGTCCTCCAGTTACAGGTGATTCTAGTGCAGTGGTTTAGAACATGGCTCCTGAGGCTCAAACCTGGGCTGTGCCTCAGTTTCCTCGTCTGTAACCAGGGCTCTAACCGTTGACTCACAGGGTGTTATGAGGATTAATATAAATAAGGTGGTTAGAAAAGAGCCAGCATAGATCGTTTGATATATTTTCAAATCCCTAAAGAACCTGATTTGTGCCACCTGTGCCTTTTCACGTGGAGTAATAACCTGTCCTTCTAACTGGTTCACTACACCCCTCCCTCCTTATGAAGAGTTCCACATAACCACACCTCTGGTCCCAACACCTGGCTTCCCGTAAGACCCAGCTTAAGGACTGCAGTGAGTGTGCTTCACTTGTAAGGACCACCTCAAGTCTTAATTCAATATCATCTATGCAGCGTGTGAAGAAGATTCTCATGACAGAACCAGAGCCACAGAGGATTTGCGTTCTAGTCCCTTCTTCAGCAGGAACTTGCTGCAGGACCCGACTGCAGTTCTCGGACAAATGACCCAACTCATCTGGCCAGAGGTCCTCTGAAGAACCTCACCTGAGTTCAGCAGATCACACTTCCCCACGAGAGCCTGCGTGACCTTACCACGGTCTCCTTCAGCTGCTCCTCTAGCTTGACCTTCTCGTCCATGAGTATCTTCTCTGGAGAGGGGGTATCTGTCTTCTGTTCGTTCTGACCCACGTCCTCTTCCAGGTTCCGGCCGCTGTTCTTCTGTTTCGTGGCTGTGCAGAGCAGCCGAGGAGATGGTCTAAAACAAGTCCCCGACACTATGAATTAAGACTGGGCTTTTTGCTTAAGAGTCAGATATATCAGTTTAGAAATTTGAGATAATTTAAAATTATTTGCTACTGACCTGTGAGGGAGAAAGAGTTTATCTTAGATCTAATAAAGGCAAAGAGTATATTATGTACAAAGGCTGCTAACTCACATAAAAGCTCCTGTAATGTGTCTAAACTAGCAGGTCAATGTACCAAGGCCCCGGAACTAACCTCTTCTTTCCATTCCAAACACCTCCTTCTGAGATATGGTCGTCTAGACCCATCACATATTGGAGTAGCTACTGTCAGAGGTGAGGTCCAGTGCTGACGTTGATGACAAGGATGGACTGGGCAGAGATCCTGCCCTTAGGGTACTTACTGTCAAAAAAGGTATCTACAGACAAAATATTATAATTTTGGGTTTAAAAGTGATAAAAGAGGAATCATGCTTCAGGAGGCTCAGAGTAGAATGTTTCTAGCTTTGGAAAAGTGGAAGCCCATGAATGGCTTTGTACAGAGGGGCTCTGAAGGACAGATAAGAGTTACACATAAGGAGTCGGCACTGGAGATAAAAGCAGGGGGATACACAGAGGGAAACAAAGAGCTCTAAACCTAATACTGGAAGTGACTCAAGACCTCATCCAATCTGATCCCCACATGAAAAAGGTTAAGTGATAAGCCCAAGGTCACAAAGTTATTAATGAAGGACAGAATGGTCTTAAACTCAGACTTCTTCACCAGGACCAGATTTCTCCTCAAGCTTAAAACTCAGACTTCTTCTAAGAGCTCTTCTTAATTGCGCCATATTTCAATCTGAAAATAAACTACAGTCAATTTTCTTCCCAGATTAAAGGAAACTGCCTCAAAGAACAGGCGAGCTAGCGGTACACGGAATGTGTGTACAGGGGTGTTTATGACAGCAGCAAGCTGGGGACAGTGAATACACTGTCACTTCCACAGTCTGGAATATTCTGCGGCTGTGAAGAAGAATGTCGAACTCTCACCTCTGGGACACACTACAGGTATACTGTGCGGTAAGAGGGGCCACTGAGAGGAACAGAACACGAAGCCTCCTCTGTCAGGACAAACCAGAAATCCTGTGTAGGCACACTCGGGTCTAGGCCTGGAGAAGCATGGAAGGAGCCGCTAGTCTGTGGAGTGCAGTAACCGGTCCATCGTATTTTATTTCTGTGATTTAAAAAAGCTCATAACCTAGCAACTGAGCATGCTGTTGCGAGGCCTGTCTCGTCTCAGTCGTGCTGGTCCCCGGGCGTGAAGTCCCCGCCTTCCTACAGCCCCGCTCCTGGGGCTGAGCCAGAGGGGCTGCGAGCGGCGTGGGGGGATGCAGCCGGACAGGTCAGGGAGCGCGGCTGCTCTTAGAGCTACGGCTCCCCCCCGAGCCTCCTTCCACAATCAACTAGTTCTCAAGGACAGAAATTAATGCTACCTTGGTGATCGCCTTCCTGGCAATTAATTCAGATAGAAAACCACAAATTACCCGAGAAAACACGGAAGCCCTTTCCCTCAGGGAATCGGGTGGTCACTGCTCTGTTTCCGTGTTTTGGTTTACGTACTTTACGGGGCTAGCAATCCCACCGTCGTCCCCTCCCACCGCAGGTAATCCTCGCCCGCCAGCCGGGTCCCCGGTGCACGTGAGCAAGCTCCTCCGGGGAGACGTCCAGCTCTGGCTCCGCCCAGCTCCCGCCCACTGCCGGGCCCCGAGCAGCTCCTCCGGTAGGCACCTTGCTTCAGAGCCCTTCCTCCCGCAGAGATGCTGAAGACTCGCCGAACCACCGCACGAGCTAGGACTCTGAATCAGCAGGGGCCGCAGATTGAAAAGAACAAACGGGGAGGGCCCCGACTCTTGCGAGCCTCCCCGCGGACGACTGCACTGCTCTACCTAAATTCCTCACTCCACGGCGGACCTGGGACTCCGGAAGGAACCGCGGCCGAGGCGGACGTGCCCGAGCGGCCCCGCGGCCCCGGCCTGGCGCTGCCCGGGCACGCGCGCCTGCTCCCGCGCGCAACTGGCCTTGGGAGGGCCGCCGGATCCCGGGCGCGAGCGCGCGTGGGGCCGGTACGCGGGGTCGGTCAGCCCCGGCCGAGGGGCAGGCCCCGGGCGGGAGGGCCGCGCGCCGCGTCGGCGAACCGCGGGACCCACGACGCCCCTCTCCCAGGCCGGAGCCGCGCAGGGCTCCCGGCGCGGCCTCGGCCCGAGTAGGAGCCGCACTGAGGATAGCGTCCTTCTTCAGCCACGGGCAGCCGGGCGCCCCTTACCTGAGAGACAGCGCCAAAGCTGGGAGGCTGTGCCGCGCCAGCCTCACGCACCGAGCCGCCATGACTGTCGCTGCCACCGCCGCCGCCGCCGGCACTGCGCACGCACCGGGCATGCGCGGAGGCCGCTGGCCCGCCCCCTCGGGGCGCGTGGCCACTCGCGCAGACTCTGTGCTTCCTTCCCCGCCCAACCACTTCCTTTCAGCCAATCCGTAACCGCTTCTCCTCTGATGGACAGACAGTAGTAACCAATAATTGTGGGCCGCTTCAGAGCACTCTCTCGCCACCCCACCCCCGCGCTTCCCCTCCCGGTGGGCGAGGTCTGAGGCTTCCGGCCCTCAGAAGGTGAGGAGGTGAGAGGTGAAGGGAACCGTGGGAGGAGACGCTCGCGGGCGGGGCGCGGTCCAGGGTTGAACCAATGGGGAAGAAGCGTGGGGGGGCGGGGCCGCCGGAAGTGCGGCGCTCGGCCCGCGAGACTCGCGTCGGACCGACCCTTCGGCGCTTCCGCTGCCCTTTGCTCTGGGAGCGGTTTCGGGGCGCCGGGCGTGCCTTCTGCGGCGGTGCGGACTCCCCGGACGCCGGGCGCTGTCAGACGCCGTTTGGGGGGCCGGGTCCGCGGCGGGGACGGAGGGGGACTCCGGCGCCGCCCGGGAGCCCTGTTAGAGCGGGTGCCGGAACCCAGGGGCAGATGTGCCCGCGTGGACGCTGGAGGGTGGATGGAGAGACGGGCGGACGCTGGTTGTCTCCGCGCTGTGCTCTCAGCTGCACGTCTCGATAAAACACAAATCGTGACGATGAGAACCGCACCTAGGAATGCGCTGGGGACACAGAGCTCAGACATCCAGGCGTTTTCGTTGATCTGGCAGAGGCCTTGCTGCGCGGTCACATGCCCTGAAGCCGAGGCGCTGGGAGGGGAGGTGGCGCTTTTCTTAACGCCCCTGGCGGCTGTCCCTCCAGCGAGGGCCGGCTCCTCTCCGGCACTCCTGGCCCGCACCCCGTCCGCCAAGAGGGAGGGCTGGAGCCCGTGGTCTCCCCCAAGGGGGAGGGCTGCCTGCAGGTCACATTTGCGAGGACCAAGCCTCTATTCTCTGCGCGCATTGAAAGTGTTGATAATGTTGGACGAACATCTACACTGTGCCAGGGTCTTGTGACACCTGCCGGGGAGGCAAACAGCCAAATCCAGAATGTGGGCTGTTCTGTGGAAGAATGACCCAGTTTATTAATTAATTAAGGGGCTGGGGGAAAAGAGAGGAAGTAGGACTGTTTGACAATTAAAGCTTAAAGGACATAATTAAATGGTGTGTGGACCTTGTTTGGATCATGATAGGACAAACCAGCTGGACACGGTGAGGGGAAATTTGAATATAAACAGTATTATTAAGGTTTATTGACACTTGTTAGGGAGAGAATGTGGCCTGGTGGTTCGGTCAAAATGCCCTGATTGTTTAGAGATGCAAACGGAAGTATTTACACTATATTGCCACAGTGTTTGGAATTTGCTTTATAAATACTCATGTAAAAAAAATGAGGATAGGAGAAGCTCAGTGGCAAAATGTTGATAATGGTTGAGGCTGGATGGTGAATACCATCTGAGTTATAACTCCTCTTTTGTATATTTGAAATTTCCTGTACTAAAATGTAACGCGATAATGTCATGTTTCTCACTGGCTGTGACGTCGGGCAAGCCACAGTCCTTGATCTGCTCACCTGTAAAACTGGGATCATATTTTTTTAAGATTTTTAGTTTTTTTAATTTTTATTTTATTTCCTCCGCACAGAGGAAACTAGGTTTCCCAGGCTGAGAGACTTGCCAGGACGAGGGACCTGACGTCTGGCAGCAAATCTCACCGCCACTCGTCCCTAGCACACTGGCTCCAAGCGGGAAGGATGTTCTTGGTAAGAGAATGCCACCAGAAGGGGCCACAGATATTCCTGTTGAAATAATTTTCTGCAAATAAAAGAGAGCACACAAGCGGGGGAGGTGGCAGAGGGAGAGGGAGAAGCAGGCTCTATGCTGAGCAGGGGGCCCAACGCGATGCGGGACTGAATCCAAGGACCCTGGTATCGTGACCTGAGCCAAAGGGAGACACTTAACCGACTGAGCCACCCAGGAGCCCAAAAACTGGGATCATATTTATTGTGAAGTTTAAAAAATACTCATTTCCTAACTTCTTTGGGCTCAGAGGGAATCAGATGGGCATCCCAAATAGCTTACAGTGCAGCATGAGGACAATCAACGGAGAGGTATAGCCACTGGGTTCCGAGACAGAGACAAGCACGGGTTGTCACAATGCGATGCCACGCTGGGGACACTGAACTACCAGTTGGTCCAGGGTTGCCAGGAAGCCATACCCTAGATCTGTGCCCTGCCCCTTGCAGTCTCCCTGAACAGGGATCTGCCTGTGCTGCCACCTGGTGGCCACATTGGGAACTGCTCCAAAAGGGAGCTGGGGCGTCACAGACCAAGGTGACATTTTGCCACTGCTCTTGGGAGCCTGCTCAGGTAGTTAGTTCCCTGAGATCTTCATCAACTCAGTGCAAGTCCTCTCCTCATGGAGAGGAAGCTGCTTGTATGGGAAGACTCCTGGATCAGCCCACAGAACACACTTTTAGCAAAGGGCATGGGTGGCCCGGGGGCAGGGATGCGGGAAAAGCAAGCTCAACAGCGCATGGTGCCCCCAAGAAGGAGGGGGTGACGTTTAAGAAGGTGTCCTCAGGTGAAGGTTGTGCGGATGGCTCAACAGCGTGTGGACCATGGGTGTGATCCTCACATAACAGCCAAGTGCTGGTGGGTGCTAGGCTCTGGGCAGATGTCCTTTTGGATCAGCACACAATACGGTGATGAAGGGACAGAGCCCAGCCAGGTTAGGGGGCTTGTTCAAGGTCACGAAGGCAGAAGAGGGCAGAGCTTTTGCATATTTTTCTCAACTAATCTCAACTTCCACGGTCAGAGGCGAAGCCAGAGGCTGCCTCCGTCTACCCAGAGTGCTGGCCGCTGCCAGAAACTGCATTATTATTATTATGGTCCCTCAGCATGGACGGGAATCTTCCTCCTTTAATCCAACTCGAAATAAGCCAATTTAAAAAATGGGAGGGGCACCTGGGTGGCTCAGTCGGTTGAATGTCCGACTCTTGATTTCAGCTCGGGTCATGATCTCAGGGTTGTGGGATCGAGCCCTGCATCGGGCTCCTCGCTGAGCGTGGAGTCTGCTAAGATTCTTTCTCTCCCTCTGCCCTTCCCCTACTTTCTCTCTCCCTCTTCCTCTCTAAAAAGAAAAAGGCATAATAGGTGTGGTAGACACAATTCTGAAGATGGGCCCCAAGATACCCATCCTCTGGTTATCCAGCCCAACACAAGTCCCAACGCTGCTCTGAAGGCACTTTGCAGATATAACGAAAAGCCCAAGCCAGTTGGCCTTCATGGAGATTATCCGGTAGGCTTGACCTTGGTGGGTGGAGAGGTTCCTCCAGCAGGCGACCCCAGAGAGCCTCAAAGCGTGAGAACATGTCGGATGGCCAGTGCTGCTTTGGAGATGGAGGGGTCGTGTGGGAGAGAAGGCAGTGTGCGGCCTCTGGGAGCAGAGGGAGGCTCTCAGCTGATGGTCAGCAAGGAAATGAAGATCTCCGACCCACTGTTGCCAGGAGCTGGACGCCACCAGCAACTTGAAGGAGCCCCCCAGGAGCCCAGCCTGCCGGCACCTGCTGTTAGGAGGCCTGGAGGGCACCGAGCCACCGAATAATCCTGTGAGGTGGGCATTACCTCTCTTGGCTTCATTGGATCGTGTTTTGGCTCGCAGCACATGGAATGGATTAATCATAAGCCTGGCTCCCTTTTTCATCACCACTGCTCATTCTTGGCCCACTTCTGATTGTTCCTTTGTTTTGGTGGCCGACCCCTCCGCCCCGAGGAAACCAGGATTCCCAGGCTGAGACACTTGCCCGGACAAGGGACCTGACGTCTGGCAGCAGATCTCACCACCACTCGTCCCTAGCACACTGGCTCCAAATGGAAAGGATGTTCTTGGTAAGAAAATGCCACTAGAAGGGCCACAGACGTTCCTGTTGGAATAACTTTCTGCAAAAAGAGCCCCATCATTTGCACGGGGAGAAGCGAATGCAACAGAAACTCCCGGCATGTCCCCAAGAACTTTGGAAAGATAGCGGTTAGAACCGGCTGCCCCAGGTGCGGTCAGGGGCCTGCCATGGGCACAGTCTTTTCTTCCCGCAGAGCTGGGGAGAGGGTGGCCTTGGCTTGCCCGAAGGACAGGGCAGGAGGGAGGAGGCAGCAAGCCCCTCAGATCCCGGGGAGAGCGTCTTACAAGGCCTGTGGACATGAGAGAGAATTTGTATCTAAGGCTGATTAAATTGTTCACCACAAGCCCCCTGCGTTTCGAACCCTCCTGTGTGTTGGTCGAATTCATCATCAGCCAGAAAAAAGTCAGAACCATGAAAAGCGCTGTGGGTGAGGATTGGCAGGAGGGATGGTTTCTCATTAGAAAAATAATGGAGATTATTATAGCGGCGTTGGAGGGCGTGAACGGTAGGGTAGCCCAGGCACATCAGCCTTCCCCCACCTTCCGCGGCTGTCGCGCGCGTCCCCGTGAGGAAGCTGAGTGCCTGGGCTTTGTCTCCCCTTGGCTCTGCGCTTGGATCGGTCATGAGCCCAGGACCGGAGCCAGAAGCATCTTGAGGTGACAGCCGTGACCCTGCGGGACCACGGGTCAAGTGGGTCTCTCCCCTGAATAATGAGGCTAAGGACACTCGCGCTATCGTGAGGAGCATGTGGCTTTGCCGCACATCCCCCAGACGATGACCTGTCACAGTGACAGTGGCTGCCACCAGTAACGGTGTTCGGGAAAGCGGTGTCGCGTTGGTGATGGATGAGGTGTGTGGTGCCTTCTCAGGAGCGGTGCTCGAGGGCGCAGGGGCTCGGGGGAGCTATGTCTGAAGCTGGGGCGTGCAAGAGCCTCCTCTGTCCCTTCCCCTGCTGCTGGCAGCGGGGGCGGCTGTCAGGGAACACCTGTGCTGATGCAGGGCCCACACGGGACAGCCACAGACGCAGCGGGTGCACCTGCCCTGCTCTCGTGCCTGAGCCCTCCTGGGGCCAGGGAACCAAACAACTGTCCCTGAAGCCAGAGACACTAACCTCCCCCCTGTGCAAACGTCTAGGGGTGGGCAGTCCACGGCTCCCAGGGTGGCTCCGGGGCCCAAGGTTATCAGGGGCCCAGACTCCTTCCCACTTGCTGCTCTCTGCCCTCCCCCAGGTGTGGCTCTCGCCCTCACGATGAGGATGGAGCTCCGGCCGTCACAGCAGCATCCCCAACAGCAGACCCGCAGAGTTGGGGGAAGGGAAAGCCCACACTGTAGCGATCTCTCAGGGAAGTTCTGTGCAGGGGGGCTGTGAGCTGGGGAGCGGGGTGCTGTGGGCCCAGCCTGCCGGCTTGCCCCTTCACATTCTGTCCCGCCCTGGCCTCCCCCTGCATTCACCGATTGGACGGCTTTTCCCTGAGGTGTGAAAACTTAGAAAGCACCTTCTCCAAAGGGAGTTTCCAAAACTGAAGATGTTCCTTCCAGAAACAAAGCCAGTGACCTGAGGCCACAGGAGAGCAAACTGGAGCTGGGCCAGGGCCTGCGACCCCAGGAGGAGCCCTGCTGCGCCCGCCTCCTGCCGGCCCGCGCATCTGCCCACAGCCTGAGCCGCAGACAGCAGGGGAGCAGCCCCCCTTGGTGCCACAGGTGGCCGGCGCTGAGCCCGGTTTCTGGAACAAGCAGCGTCGGGGTATGAAGCAAACACACTTCAGTCCAGAACCTGCTTCTTGGAAAAATCGGGTTGCGAAACATGCACAACGTTTTAAAGAGGGTTTTCAGGATGACTCCCCGCTGCTGGGGCTGGTGATGGCTGGGGGAAGGGAACTTTTTGCCTGTCCTTTATCAGGCTGGCGGTGCCGAGGACCCACTGTGCCAGACGCTCTTCCAGAGTGTCGCAGAGCTCCCTTTACGCATCGAATCTTGCAGCCACTGTGGGGCGGGGGGCGGGGCGGGGGGGGGGGGGGGGGGGGGGGGGGGGAGGTTGTTGTTTTGTGATTGTTTTGCTTTTTCTGTTTGTCTGCGCTCACTGGCCTAAGTTTGATGTTCTTCCTGGGACAGGCTGGGCCCCCACCACCCCCAGCCTGCGGCTCTGCCCATCACCTGGCCTCTTACGGAATCCCATCCTTCGGCAGAAGTGACAGGCCCAGAGACAGGGCATGCGACCCAGGCAGGGCCAATCAGATCCTTCCCTGGACGTGCTGTGTGGAAGCTGGGGGAGCAGGTCTCTCCCGCCAGGGTCCCCACGTGGGGAGACGGGCTTCTGGAGCCCTGCGCCCCTGCCCACCGCGCCCCAGGGGGCGGACCAGCAGAGACACGCGGGGAGGGGAGGCTGGAGACACAGATCCCCATCCCAGAGCCTGAATCCTCCCCCGGAAGCCCTTTCTTCACTCCCGAGGCCCGTCAGCACCCGTCCCTGCGCGGGGAACCAAGTTCCGATTGGCTCCATTTGCCTGCGGGGCTTTGCGTCGGTCTTCCGTCCCTTACCGCTAAGGTTGTCACCACAGTGTCCCTGCACGTCACTGTGACCCCCGTGGACAGAGGAGGGTGCTGCGGGGAGTCCAGGTCCCACCCTCGTGCGCTGGGGACCGCACGCTCTTTCCAGCACCCGCTCTTCCCTCTCTCAGTAAGTCCATCGCGGCCCCCGCACTGTGGCTGTTTCTCCATAACCTCCATGAGGAATGCGGGGCCCAAGCTTAAGTCAGAGCTGTGTGTGCGCTCGTGTGCGCTCCGGCTCTGGAACCTCGGTCCCCGTGTTACTTCATTCTCAGATCCAACGGACATCTGACCCGCGCTGTGACGTTTGCTGCCGCTGTCACCGCAGGGCCCTTTCCCCAGCACGCTCCTGCTGGGCTTTGCTTCCAGCTGGGTCCGCCGGCTCAGGCAGTGTGAGCGGGGCCTACCGTCCGTCTAACCATGAGACCGTGCGCTGCTGTGTGGAAACCCCCAGGCCGCCCCCAACCGCGACAGCGAGCCTCAGGGGCTCCGTTCCCTCACCTCCCCGGCGGCTCGGGGGAGAGTGATGAGGCCGTGCAGGTAAGCCCAGGACGCAGACACCAGGCCTCGGCCTCCCCCCACAGAGAGCTGCTGAGTTTCCCCAAGTTTACCTCTAGAAATCCATGGCCGAATGTTTTGGGTTCTACCAACTTATTAGACAATCAGGTAAGATCCAAGTGCATAGTCCTACAGACTTCTGAAAATCAAACGTATCTGGGATGAGAAATGGCCCCCCTGGGCATTCCCCCGAGGGGATCGAGAGCGGGAACTGAGACATGTGTACCCTCATGTCCATGACAGCACTGTTCCCAGGAGCAGAGAGGTCGGAGGCGGCCCCCAGGCCCTCGGAGGGAGGGTGGACGGCCAGTCTGTGGTACTTTGTTCCATCCCTGGGAAACTCAGACGGGTGGCTTAAAACGACAGAAATGATTTCTTGCTGCTACGTCTGTGTTCAGATTGCCCTCTTCCTTGAAGGGCACCGTCATAGCGGAGGAGAGCCCCCTCTACTCCATTATGGCCTCAGCTTAACTGATTCCATCTGCAAAGACTTCATTCCCAAAAAGGTCACAGTGACAGGCACTGGGGTTTAGGACTCCAACACACCTTTCGAGGGGATACCATTTAACCCATAACAGTCTGCCCTCTGGCTCCCTAAATTCATGCCCTTCCCATATGCAAAGTATATTCACATTAGCCCGATAGGCCCCCAAAGTCTTAACCATTCCAGCATCGAAATGCCGTCAGGTCGGACTCAGATCTTGACTCCTCTCTGTGTCTGAGGCCTGCGCGGGGGACACGCTCGGGGAACATTGGGTGGAGAATCCAGATCCAGGAGCCACTCCCGTGCCACTCTGCTCTGGTGCAAAATCCCAACAGCCGCCACCACAAGCATTCTCGGGCTTGCTCAGCGCTCACTGCCCACCTCGGGGACTGCCCTCGGGATCCCGCGGGGCGCCGATCCGACGGAACCCCTGAGGCTGGAGGGAAGCCCAAGACAGAGACTGGTGATCAGAATAAAATGTAATACCTGGCTTCTTCCATCAAGATGCTTAGCACACTCTTTTGTGATTGCTTACCTAAAGCAACCCGAAGAACTGCATGAGACTGCATTTTTGTAAAACAACATGAAACTGTTTCTACTGACTTTTTGTTTGCTCTTGTGGAGACTTCACGTCTCTCCTCCAGGACAATGTGGTCTTTTGTCTTCTCAGAGCTCACGGAGCTGTATCTTCCGGCTGGGCCTCCCCCTCTTCTCTCCCCCGATGGCTGGGCTCACTGGGGTCCTTCCGCCTGCTCGCCTGCAAGGGTGGCCCCACATCTCTTCTCCTTTATCATGTGCTGTGAATGCCAGTGCGAGGCCAGGCCACTGTCTTTGGGGAACAACTGAGGGAATGGGCTGTTCAAGTGCAGGCGGCCATCTGGGAGGGTGGGAAGGGAGGGAACACAGAGAGAAGGTTCTGGAAGGAAGAGCATGTGATGCATGCAGGGTGGTTGTTGGGGAAGCCAGTGAGAAGACAGGCTGGGCGGGGTGGATGTCTGTTTCTGCCTCTGCAGGATGTGCTCTCCAAAGGGGCGAAGGTCTCGGTGGAAGGAGGCAGTGCCACTGGTCTCCAGGGTGACACTCTCTTGACTCTCCAGGACTCAGTTTCCCCATCTGTGAAACGGGACGAGGAGAACCCACCGAGACGTCACACAGTTGTGGTTCATGCATTCGGTCATGTGCTGAGCCATTCCAGGGGCCGGGTGGGTATCGGACGCAGGGGCGCTGCAGGGTAGTAGGAGGGACGTAAGGCTCTCAGTCTGTGGTAGATAGCTGTAGTTATCGGTCGACGTTGTGCCTTTCAAGTCAAGCTTGCATCGTGAACCAGGGCCTATGGGTAGAAGGGAGGGATTTGGGACCAACATAAATAACGTGATCACCATAGGTAGTGAGCTTGCTGTCAGTGGAGGAAATCAGGCAGCTGCTGGCTGCCCTCGCAATTACAATCCAAGGTGATGTGGCATGTGGTGAGGACCTGGAGGAAAGGCCCAGCGAGTGAGGGCAAAGTGACAAAGGGGTCACCTGGATCGGATTTTAATTCTACCCCCAAAGTAATGGGGATCTGGAAAGCCACTTGGGCAGAACTTCCCAAGTCATCAGGATGGCGGGTAGGTTTTGCGGGGGGGATGTGGGGGGGGCCTGCAGGGCCCCTGGAGGGAGAGGAGGCTGCCTTCCGGCTGGGGGAAGGGAGCCCTGGTGGCCTGGTGAGGCCTCGGTGGTGGGAGAGGGTGACAGCCCCTGAGACAGAATCCCCAGAGGGAAGGACAAACTGTGTTCCACTGGACTGTGGGGTCCTTGAAAACAGGCATGGGGTCTTTTATTTTCATTTCTGTATCCCCAGCACCCAGCAAGGAGAGGGCTGGGCCCACATGAGGTCTTTGGAAACGGTGGCAGGGTGGCCGACTGCCTCGGGACGCACGGTGTTTTGTGATAGAATCAGAGCTAGAACCTTGTGATGGTCAATTTTCTGGTTCAGTGTGGCTGGGCTCAGGGACGCCGCAGAGCTGCTGGAACATTTTCTGGGTGTGTCTGGAAGAGAGGAGCGTTGCAAGCAGGTGTGCGCTCCCCAGTGTGGGGGGCCCCACCCCGTCCACTGAGGGCAGGAACAGAACACACAGGTGTGGAAGGGCGAAGTCGCTCTCTCTGCTTGAGCTGAGACGTCCGTCCCGTGCCCTGGCTGCGTGCACAAATCTCCAGGGTGTGCAAATCCTCAGGGACAGCTGCAGGTGGAAAGCGCTGTGCGGGATAGAGCTGTGGGCAGGGAGTCAGGACCTGCGTTCCCAGCTGGCCCTGTCCCTGACTCAGTGTGTGACAAGGACAGCGTCTATTTCGGGGCGCCTGGGTGGCTCATATGGTTAAGCGTCTGCCTTCGGCTCAGGTCATGGTCCCAGGGTCCTGGGATCGAGCCCCGCATCGGGCTCCCTGCTCAGCGGGGGGCCTACTTCTCCCCCTTCCTTTGCTTCTCCCCCTGCTTTTTTTCTCTCTGTATCTCTGTGTCTCGAATGAATAAATAAAAAGATCTGTAAAAAAAAAAAAAAAAGAACAGCGTCTATTTCTCTCTGGTCCTCAGTTTCCCGGGCTCTAAAACACAGCCCTGGCTTACATGGTGGCTGGAGCCCACTGTCACTCCTGACAACGCATGAGTCCCAGGCATGGTGGAGAAGAGAGCTCGTGGGGGAGGTCTGCTGGCAGGGACCCCACATTGTTCTCTGGGCCCCCTGGCGAAGGCCTGCCCATGCTGGGGAGGCTCAGGGCTCAGAGTGTGGAGACCCACCGGCCAGCAGATAGAAGCCACATTCTCCAAAATCAGCTTCCCCTGCAATGAAGGGAATATTCTGGTTTCCCATCTGCCAAGTGGTTTTCCTGATTTCTCTTCTTGTTCAGGACAGAGAGGAGCCATTGGCTGGGCCCCCACAAACGTCTGATCACGTAATTCCTCTTCTCTGTCTCCGGGTGGCTCCCTGCTGCTGCCAGGATGAAGCGCACATGCTCAGAAGGCTGGCCCCAGGGACCTCTGCCCTTAGTTCCCCAGCCCCCATCAGCAAACTGAGCATCTTGCAGACCCTCTGTTCTCTAGAGTCTTGGCCTGGAACATTCCTTCCTCTCCTTCTGAATTCCCTGCCCCCAAGTCCTTTTGCCTGGCTAATAGCTATCTTTTGACTCAGGTCCTAACCTGACTGTCACCTCCTCCAGGAAGCTTTCCTGGATTGCCCAAGCTACTTTATCCTTCCTCCATCGGGGCCCTGGTCACACTGGGAGGTCTTTGCTCTTGTCTGGGCTGAGGATGAGGGCTGGGCTTGACTCCTCTTGGGGCTGTTGAGCAGGACAGAATGACCAGAGCTAGCAGCCACCCTGGGACGTCTGAAGGCACTGTTTCCCCCCCTCCATCCTTCCCCCATCACTGTTCCCTCCTCGTCCCTTCCTTCCTCACTGGGTTCCTTTTGTCCTCCACTCTTGGATTCCCTCACGCCCTGGGATAGGGATAGCACTGCAAGGAGGCCTCCTTCTGAGCTCCTGACACCCCCTCCTGGAGCCCAGCCTTCTCTGTGGGCCACCCCCGCCTTCAGTTCCCCGTGTCAGTCTTGATTTACTGGACATGTCGGGCCTGCTTGCCAGGTGTCTGGCCCCGTCTGGAAGTAAGCGTTTGCTTCCAGGTGATAAACGGGGCTCACCGGGGCTGGGCCCTCAGCCAGCACCCTGGGCCAGTCCCCCGCCGCCCTGCTCTTTTCCCCGACTCCGCTGAGTTCAGCCAAGAGAGATGACTTAAGTAAGTTGTCCCCAGTTTTTCTTTGTTCGTTCCTGGAAATATCTTGCACACACTATTTGTGTTTTGAAAAAATCAATGCAACAAATGGCGTTCGATATGCTCCATTGCTGGGAAGGATGGAATCGTTTCTGTCCCTGCATTTCTACTCCTGCCCATAGGGAAGGCATCTTGGCAGATGGATCCCCGCAGGAGAACGCTGGAGGTGTTTGGAATTTGTCTTCACAAAGCTGGGGAGGAGCAGGAGCTCCGATCGCCTTGTACGTCAGGGGAAAGATCTGTGCCCCTAGCAAAGCTCTAACTTTGTGGAAACTCGTGTGATGAGCTTCGCGAGCTGCTTGGGGCACCGAGCCGAGGGCTGTCCCTGGAAGGCCCGGGGCCTCTGGCCGTGCCCCCGGTGCCAGCCTGACTTCCAGTTGCCCGCACCTGTGGCTCTCTGCCGGGCCCGCCCTGTGGCTTCCGGGCCCAGCTGTGTACATGCACAGTGGCTGCAAATGCCTGGGAATCAGCCCATCCCTGGGGCCGCCCTGACCCAGCGCCAACACCCATTCAGCAGCTGGCTGACCCGTCAGCTCCGTGCCCGGCGCCACCGTTGGAGGTCAGCCCGCTCCTGCCTTCAACATGCTGACCGTGCACGGGTGAGACCATTGGAGCAGAGGTTTGTAAGGGAGAAACCTTCCCCCGAAGACCTTTCCAGAGTCATCCATCGCGGGTAGGGCCAGCCTCCTTTGCGGGCTCATTCCCCAGCGGGCCCCATCTCCACACAATCCTCTTTTCTCCACCCTCTCCCTCCCCACCCCTGCGCCGGTGTCCTGACCTCCAGCCCCCGCAGACTGGCCTCCAGTCCCTTCACAGTTTACAGCGCTCTGGGTTTGCTGTCCATGGGAAACACCCATTCCTTTTGCTTGGGCGCCTTACTCATCCTTTAAGCCCTCCTGGGCAACCTCTCTATGGGTCACGTGTCTCCTGGGCCTCCCCAGACTACCATACTTCTCTGGCCCAGCCCTATCAACCTTCATCAGTGTTGTCTTGTTGCATTTCTGTTTCTACCAGCCTGAGCTTCTTGAGGATGGCTCTCAGCACAGAGGAGGTGCTTAGTATTAAGTTCTTATGGAAAGAATGGATGGTGGATGGATGGATGGATGAATGGATGGGTGGGTGGATGGGTGGATGGATGGATGGATGGACAGTGAATGGATAAATGATGGATGAGTGGTTGGTGGATGGATAGATGGGTAGTGGGTGGATGGATGGATGGATTAATGAGTGGGTGGACAGTGAATGGATAAATGATGGATTAATGGATGGAAGGATGGATGGATGGATGGATGGATGGGTGGACAGAGAATGAATAAATGATGGCTGAGTGGTTGGTGGATGATGGATCAATGGATGGATAGATGGATGGACAGTGAATGGATAAATGATGGATGAGTGGTTGGTGGATGGATGGATGGGTAGTGGGTAGATGGATGGATGGATGATGAATGGGTGGACAGTGAATGGATAAATGATGGCTGAGTGGTTGGTGGATGGATGGTGGATGGATGGATAGATGGACAGAGGGATGCATGGCTGGCTGGCTGGCTGGCTGAATGGATGGAAGGATGGATGGATGGATGAATGGGTGGACAGTGAATGGATAAATGATGGTTGAATGGATGGATGGATGGATGAATGGGTGGACAGTGAATGGATAAATGATGGTTGAATGGATGGATGGATGGACAGAGGGATGCATGGCTGGCTGGCTGGCTGGCTGAATGGATGGAAGGGTGGATGGATGGATGGATGAATGGGTGGACAGTGAATGGATAAATGATGGTTGAATGGATGGATGGATGGATGGATGGATGGACAGAGGGATGCATGGCTGGGTGCTTGGCTGTATGGATGAATGGATGGAGTGATGCTTGAAGCCAGTACATTCCTGAGCGAGCATGCTCTCTTTAGTCTCAAGTTTGCATCCTGTCTAGCTGAGCCATCCCAATCTTCCCCTACTTCAGCCCCCCTCTTCCTTCGAACACCCAAGTCAGGGTGTCTTGTGGGCTTTCCTGGGCAGTGCAAGTCTTCTTCACCATCTGCCCCAGGAGGCCCTGTGGCTCTGCAGGCCTGGAGTTAGCAGGGCGGGCATGCAGGGGTGCTGGTGGGCTCTTGCTGCTCTGTCAGCTGCCACATTTGGTCCCCCACCGAGTCTGGGGGCAGTAGAGAGAGTGAGAAGCCTGGGTCAGTCCGTTTTATTTGAAACATGCTCTGTTTCCTCCTAATGGCAGCCCCAGGGTCTCAGGACATGCCCCTGAGTGGCAGGGTCATCACGTCTGAGGGGTGGAGGGAGCTGGTGGAAACAGGAGGGAAGCCTGGAAGGAGGAAAGAAGGAAGCACCATGACATGGATACAGGGAGGACCTCTCAGTCCCTGGGGAGACCAGATGGCACACGGACAATGGACACCAAGCCGGGAAATTCCTCTGCATCATCCAAGCCCTGGCCATGGCATGCAGATAAAGAGCTTAGAGAAGTGTAGCCTGCAACCCTACCCAGCTGCCCAGGGGCCAAGAGGTCGGATTGTCCAGACCCAGCTTTCAAGTGGTAACAGAGAACATCACTGCCATCATCCCTTCCCCTGGCCCCCAGGCTCGTCCTTGACCCATGGCTGTGAGGGATGAATCAGATCTAAGAGAGTATTCAGAACACCTGCCTCCCTTTCTCCCTCTCCCCACCCCCCACCTCTTTAAAGCTATGGGAGATACTTAAAAAGCACCTTGAGAATTTCCAGGACCTGCACGGGTCTGCCAAGACTCTGGGACCCTGGGAAACAAACAAATGGCAATGATCCTTCAGCTCAACCGAGGAGAGTCTGAGAACAGAGTCACCCTCAGCCTCCTCCCTGACTCCCCACCAAAGACAGAACCCGGCCCCAGGAAGGTCCCAAGGGGGGGCCACCAAGGCTGTCCTCAGTGGGGTGCTCGTGGGCTGAGGTCGCCGGCTCCCCCTGGGTGGCTGGGGAAGGCCATATGGCTCTGTGGGGAGGGACCATGAACACCAGAGGGAGTGTCATCGTTCCCAGCCCCGGGCCTCCGGGTCTGATTGCAGGCGGACTGAGGGGCGGCCAGGAGGCAAGCAGAGGCCCACAGGATGTCCGAGAGCCAGGTCACAGTGTGGACGGGAGCCGTGGGCTGCGGCCACAGCCCCTGCTGCTCCTTTAAGGCTGAGCAGGGACACCTTCCCCCTTCCCTCCTCCCTGCGGCACAGAGTGGGTGGTGGCTCTGGGGTGGGACAGCTCTGGGAGCCCCTCCTCGTCAGCCACTTCATTCCCTGAACCCTATGTCCTCTTCTCCACAGGGGATTATGTTCTTGGTGAAATGATGCTGCTGTGACAAAGGACTGCCCAACCCCAGGGGCCTGAAGCAAGGGCTGATTTTTTTTTTTTTTTAAAGATTTTATTTATTTATTTGACAGAGAGAGACACAGCGAGAGAAGGAACACAAGCAGGGGGAGTGGGAGAGGGAGAAGCAGGATTCCCGCGGAGCAGGGAGCCCGATGCAGGGCTCGATCCCAGGACCCTGGGAGCATGACCTGAGCCGAAGGCAGACGCTTAATGACTGAGCCACCCAGGCGCCCCTCAAGGGCTGATTTCTGTTCAAATCCCATGCCCCTCACGGGCCAGCTGATGGCTGCGTGTGAAGTCTCTCTCATTCTGTGTCTCAGGTCGGGTTCCCCAAAAGTCAGCCTGGAGATAAAGCTTTGACCTTGGCAGTCACCTGCCCACACCCTTCCAGGCCTCTGCCCTGCCCTACACCAGGCACGTGGGATGGACTTGGGCTCTGGACCCTCCCTGCTCTGGACTCGCTGCGTCTGTCCCAGCAGCCCCTCCCCGCCCCCTTCCCACCCGGCGGGATCAGGCCCCTCTGTGCTTGGCTCTGGCCAGCCTTGCATGCCCACGAGAGGGGGTGCGGCGCCCCGTGGCTGACACGGGGATGCTTTGGAGCTGGGCTGCCGGCGTCCGGACCCCAGCTCTGCGGGAGGCCGAGCTGAGACTTGTCCGCTCCCACGGTGTCGCCAGAGCCCAGGAAGCGTGTGGGAAAGAGCGGGGACTGTGTTGTCCACACTGCGGCGTCCCTGCATGGCTCTCACTGGAGGGTAGAATCTCCAGCAACTGCACTGGGCTCATTTCCATTCTCCTGCCGCCGCCGAGAACTAATGCTTTTGATGATGACTTGATTTTGCCTCCAAGGACTAGCAATTAGTGATGGATGCACAAAGCCCTTGCTGGGCTTCCCTGCCCAGTCTCTCCTGGGTCAGTACCATGCTGACAGTCATCCCCCCAGTCTCGTCCTCTCCCCCCTGCTTTGCCCCTCCTTCCCCACCCCTCCCTTCTTTCCATATTTAGTTAAGCCCTGGTTTTGGTGTTAGGTGCTCGGGCGTCCAGAGGTGGAGGAGCCACCACCCTGCCCCTGTGCTATGGTCTTCTGGGACAATGAGTCATAGAGGTCATCCCCGCTGGCTTTCAATGCAGGCAGAGCGCGGTGTGACGGTGCAGAGGCCCAGCTATGGAGGCTGGGAGGGGGAGGCCCAGCTATGGAGGCTGGGAGGGGGAGAGGCGGCGGGGGGCGGCGAGAGGCCCGGCTCCCGGAATTAGGAAGTGCCGGTGCTCAGCGGGTTCTGGGCTCTGCTGCACGTGGGTTGCAGGCCCCAGGTTGTGCCAGATTCATCCCGTTCTGGCTGGACGGTGACCTGAGTCTCATCAGCACCCCCTTTCCCGTCTCCTGTGCCTCCCGGGGTCATTCTGAAGGCCAAATAAAGCAGCGGCCGTGTAAGGTCTCTCTAAATACAAAAGCCTGTACACGTTTTTGATATTTACAATCCTACCTTCCCTCGTAAACAAAATTTTCTTGTTTAAACATGTTTTTAAGTTTCGGAACTAAATCGCGCGATTGAAAAAACGTTGAACCACACGCTGATCAAATGTGCAATGTGGAACGTGAAGGGTTTCCCTCGATTTCCAAGTTCACCACTGTGAACATTGCATATGCTGTGAACTCAGAAATATCTAGAAGGTAAGAAAGCTCCAGCCAGAGAGGCTGGGCTTGGCTCTGCCCTGCTGCCCCTCGCTGGCCTGTGTTCCTGGCTGGTCCCAGAGCTCTGGGGACCTCAATTCTGCCAAGTTCCAGTTGGGAGGAGCATCGTCTCTGCCTCCTTGTGCTTGCGCGGGGATTCCGTGCTGTTCACCAGGCCCAGCCTGGCTGCAGGTGCTGTCAGCTGGGCCCACGGCCGCCGGCCAAAGCCAGGGCAAGCGTTCAGCGGAGCAGGCATGAGTCGTGACTAGAGCGCTGCAAACGCCAAAAAAAATCATGACTCCTGTCATGATTCCAAGAGTGATTTTCATGGCTGGTGAACAAGCTGTGTTGTTGGGCTTCCCTGTTTGGTTTGCAGAAGCCCTTTAATGCGTCCCGTTCAGCATAGTTCAAGTCACGCTTCCCAGGTTTTAAAAAACACTGTGCTAAAATCCACATAACCTAAAACCATCTGAGCCGGTGCCGAGCGGCCTGTCCAGCCACTCAGCGCTGAGTGCATTCAGAGGAAAGTGTCGTGGAGCCCTTCCACCCTCCAGCTTTCCAAACTGAAACCCTGTCCCCAGCGAACACGGACTCCCCGTGTCCCTCCCGCGGTCCCGGCAGCTGCCCGCCTCCCTGCTCTACCCGCTCTGGGGCTCAGGACTGGTCCTTCCGACGGCCTCACGTCACCGGGCACAATGGTTCAGCCATGTGGTAGCATGGGGCAGGATCCCCTTCCTTTTCACGACTGTGTAATCTTCTGTTGTCTGGAGGGACCGCGTTGCGTTTACCGGTCCATCTGCATCGACGGGTGCTGGGGCTGCGCCTGCCATTGGTTCTGGGGGAGCACTGTTTCGGGCGTGGGTGTGCAGTGCTGGCCTGGCCCCCGCCTCTCACTTCCGTTGGACGCCCACCATCCGGGTTTCTCAGGCCCCTCTGGGCGCCAGGCCCGGCGTCAGCTGTGGGGGCAGGGAGGTGAGGGGGACGAGCATCCTGTTCTCGAGGGGGCTCTGGGAGAGATGGAAGGTGCCGCTGCTGTGGGCCCTGCTCTATCTGGGGGCCGGGCTGTCCCTGCTTCTCTCCCCACTTTCCTGGTCTGGCCTTCCTCCCTGCCTTGGCTTCACTCTACGGTCTTCTGGGCAGTGAGGGGAGGCTGAGTGTCTGAGATCCAGGCTTCTGTGTCCTCAGAACTTAGGTTCCAGGGCAAGAGAGGGCTCCCCCATCCAGCTGGGTCCAGGCAGCCAATCCGTGGGGTCATTCTCAGGCCCAGTGCTGGGTCAGGAAGACAGGGGTTGGGTCAGCAGGCTCAGCCCCATGCCGGACAGACAGCCCAGAGGTCCCGGGAGCAAAAGAGTTGAGAAGCAGGAGGGCAGGAAAGGCTCGGATGTCCTCAGGGGGCACGGAGAGCTTTGATGGAGGAGCCCAGATAAAATGGAAATGAAATACAAAACACACAACTCAGCTGTGGGCCACGGAGGCCCACAGGCTTTTCATCTTGGGTGCACCCGAACCCACTCTGACGACGGGCTGAAGTAGAAGGAGCCGCCTTTTCGAGTGCCTCGCTGAAGTTGATCATCCAGAGGGATTTCTGTATGAAAACCTTTCATGTTTTGGGTACAATATTTTAACTTTGGTTCTTCGGTGTGCAGATACGGACTGCTGCCAACTCTTCTTTGAGCAGAAGGGGCCTCCCACTTCCTTTACGGAGCGTCCCCGCGGGCTGTGCTGGCCACGTGCATCCCGGCCAGCTTGCGGCCTGGGGCCCGGCTGGCGTCCGGACCGAGCCAGGCCTGGCGCCGGCTCTGTGCCCAGGCTGCTGGTCCGCCTCTGACGTGGAGGTCCTGGTGCACAGCTCCCTGGGTGAGGTTTAAATCAGATGCTGATGAGAACACTTTACAACCAGAAGACGGTGGGGATTTGGACGTGGCAGATGATCTTTCTCTTTCCCCTCTTCCAGCAGGAGTCCCCCTGCCCCTCTGGGGCTCTGGGTTCTGCAAACCCCCAGTCATTGGAGCGAGGAGAGGAGTTGGGGTGGTGGCAGGGGCGATGGGGGCGTGGATGGAGGGAGGTCTCACCCGGGGACTGTGTTAGGGTTGCTATGGTTTAGCTGAGGGGTGGGGCAGAACCTGGGGGCGGTAGGGCCTTGGCTGAGCCACGTGGGGAAGGGGTGGGAAGCAGGTGCAGGGGAGAGAACAGACGCCCCTTTCTGAGCTGCACATGCCAGGTTTGGACACCTGTGGGAAGCCAAGGGGACCACTGAATCTCTGAGCTCCTCTGTTTTATTTCTGGGGCTTTCAGACATTTCTAGTCATTGCTCTGCTTCTTTTGGGGTGCTCAGGAACCACCAATCTTCTTCATGCCCCAAACAGGTTTTAAGCTCCGAGTAGGTAGCAGGCGCTGTCATAGGTGGTGGGGATCCATCCATGTGACACCTGCTGTGTGGTGCGCATAGTCCAGTGCGGAGAAGGGACAGCAAACAGCACAGGAAGGGAGTGAGCACATCCTATCCATCGTCTGGGAGAAGACGTGGGGACATCTGTGCAGAAGGGAACATGGAGGAAAGTGATGGCTGGGTTAATGGGAGGAGCTGGGACAGGCCCCCCCTCCCCGGGGCGGGGGTGAGAGGGAGCTAGAAAGCCGGGGGGCAGAGTGGGGGGCTAGCCACGAGGTGGGGGGAAGCTCAGTCCAGGAGGGGATAGGTGGTAGGCAACACAAGGCCGGGGGGGCCAGAGCACACAGCGCTTCCCAGGACTTCTGTCTTCCCCCCTCCAGGTGAAACAGGGTCCATGGCCTCTTTAAAACAATGAACAGCTTTATTGGGATATAATTCTCATGCCATGTAACCCACCCACTTTACAGGCAATTAAGTGGATTTTAGCGTATTCACAGAGCCGTGCACCATCACCTCGGTCCATTTTCCGAACATTTTCATCTTGTCAAAAAGAAACCTGGTACTTTTAGCTGTCAGCTGTGTCTCTCCCGTTCCCCTGCGGCGGCCCTGAGCAGCCACGAGTCTGCTTCCTGTCCCTCCGGATTTCCGTTCTGGATGTTTCGCACGGACAGAATCACACATGTGTGGGTCTGGCTCCTTCCAATGAACGTCGTGTTCTCGGGGCTCGTCCAGCCGTGGCGCGTGCAGGGTTCCGTCCCTTCCCAGGGCTGTGCACCGTGCCCCCAGGGAGATAGTCCACACACCGCTCACGCATCGTGCGCTTGGCTACTGTAAACGGCGCTGCTCTCAACACGCGTGTAGAGATTGCTGTGTGGCCGTGTTTTCATTCACGGCATCGTTCTGATGGGAGGAAGGACACGACAGCGGTTCTTGTTAAAGTCTGTACTTTCATCACACGTTGGTGAAGGAGAAAGGGAGTGTCGGCCCTAAATTCGAAAGTGGAAGCCAGGTGGCTGGCCTGGTGGGGGAAGTCAGGCACCTGTGGGCCCGTGCGGAGCTCTCTGGTTAACTTGGAAATGGTTTCAGGCAAGCTGAACATCAGCTTCCCCTGATGTTAACATCGAGTCTCATTTTTCAGAGTAATTATTTTAGAAATTAAATAAGTAACTCATGTACGTAGCACAAAATTCAGAATGCACAAAAGGTGTGCCCTGAGAGGCCTGCCTCCCTCCCAGCCTGCCCGGCCCCAGGGCTCTCCCCAGGATTCTTCCCAGGACGCAGCACAGCCAGCCCCAGGTCCTCCGCTGACCCCGCACCCCTGTCCTTGGGAATAGGATTGCCGGGGAAGACACAGGACGCTAAGTTACATCTTGAATTCCAGACAGACAGTGAATACTTTTCAGTATAAGTATATCTCAAATAATGAGTGGGACATACTTACACTAAAAAAAAAATTATTTGTTGTTTAATCTGAAATCCACATTTAACTGAGTCTCCTCTATTTTTGTTTGCTAAAACTGGCAAGCCTACCAATGAGGGAAAGAGGCCCACGAGAGATTCGGCTTCGACTAAAACAAGCGACTCATATGCAAAGTCGTGTGTTCCCGAGGATTTTTGTTTGGGTTATTTCATTCATATACAGCAAATTGTTTCTACGTATCTCATCTTGTTTTCCGTTTGTTCATTCCTTTATTCAACCAAGGAACCTCCTGCGTGCTGGCCAGGTAAGTTTGTAGGACACCCTTGCAGGGAGATGTCTCTGCCGACTTGCCTCTCTCAATGACACGACAAAAGTCGGGGTCCCTTGCCATTTTATCCGTGAACAGGTCTGCTGTGCCCCAGGGGGATTCTGGAATCTCTTCCATGCAAACCTGTCCTCGTGGGGCCCCCTGAAGGTGTCATACGGCCTGGGTGGTCCCCTTCCCTCACCTCCTGGGGGCAGTGACCTCCACACGGGGTCCTGGGTCCTGAAGGCAAGCCCTTGCCTCACATTTCCAGGTGTGTGGGCCGTGAGGAAAGGCAGAGCGGGGAGCAGGCGGAGTGACCTTTCTTGGCATGTGCACGGAGCATGTGATCGGGGTGGGGACATGGACTGTGCCGTGGGCAGGACACAAGATAACCTGGCGGGGCGGCCCGCACTGCCCCTCCACGTGAGGTCAGCACCAGCAGGCGCCCTTCCCCGTCCTGAGTACTCGGTCGGCCACTGCGTTCTTGGCCTGAACTTGGCAAACATCACCTTTGAGTGTGTGCACGAGGCGAGCTTTCCGGGGGAAATGAGAATCTGGCAGTAATGTGGCCGAGAGGGATTTTTATAGGGCGTGTCCCGTGCGGGCCCCGGCTGCCCCTTCTGCAGACCAGCAAGCCCCCTCCAGGGCCATTTCCCTCCGTGCTGTCCACACTTCCTTCCACACCTGGGTCCAGAAACCAGTCTCTCTGGAGACTGAGTGAAAATCACAAGGCGTGCAGCCAGCCGCCAGCCTGGGGCCACGGTAAGGGCTTTTATTTGGGAGGGGGTGACTGTTGGTCTCTCACAAAAGTGGAGGAGCTAAATGGTGCTCACAATCTTGCCCTACGGGCAGAAAGCCTGTTGTCCCCGTGATGCCCACGCCAGGGAGACAGGGGCTCATCTGCTCCTGATTTGTCTGCCCAGCATCCCTGACTTTTGGGAACTCCCGCACCCTTCCACGTGACTGCAGCGGGGCTGTCAGTCGAGGGGCTGTGACTTCCCCGCACAGGCAGGTCTGAGTGCCCGTAGTCCTGCGTGCAGTGACTGGGCCAAGGCTGAGCGCAGGACCAAAGCAGGGCCCAGCATCCCTGTCCTAAGAGGTGGATTTGAGGCCCAGAGAGGTTAAGTTACTTGCCTTAGGGCACACAGCTAGACTAGAAGCAGGGAGGCCCCCAAGGCTGTGGCATCTACCGGGGAAGAGCCGGAGGCTGAACCCTGGGCCCATGAGCAGGGAGGGAGCAATGGCGGGTTCGGACTCTGACCTGAGGGTCCTGGAAGTGGGAGATGGGGGATGCCAAGTGGGACCCCCAAACACAACCCTAACCTTCCGTCAGAGACAGAGGCAGCCCGACAGCTCCCACGGGCCGAGGAGGGTTTGGGCTGCGTGGGGGTTGCTGGCGCGGAGTTACTGCCTGGGGAGGCTGCCGGAGTCACCGCCGGGACCCCGGTGCCTGCACAGGGAGAGGGGCCCACGGGAGGCTCAGCAGGAGAGGAGGGGCCGGCCCCGCCCCTCGCCCCGCCCCTCGCCCCGCCCCTCGCCCCGCCCTGCGTGAGGAGCCCGTGGAGCCGGGAGAGAACGGGGCTGCTGGGTGTGGCCGCAGCAGGGCCACTGGGCCACCGTGGCCAGGATGCCCAGGCGGGGCGGAGATGGGCGCGGGAGCGTCTGCGGTGTGCGAGTACACGTGCACACGTGCGTGAGTTGTGTGTGAGCGTGTGTCCTTTCGGGCCGGGCACGCAGAGGCCCGGACAGGGCGGGGCTGCAGGGGAGATCCTGGAGGGGTAAAGGTGAGCAGGACAGCGAGGGAAACTGAGGCAGGCTCAGGCAAGTGCCCATTAGGATCTCGCCACCATCGAGATCTCGATGGTGGCGTGGGGGGGGGGCGGCGAGGGGGAGCGGGGACAGGGCTCTGGACGGAGAAGACGGCTCAGTTCTGTGTCCTTGTGGGCGCGGGCGCCACCAGCCGCCCAGGGACCACGCGGAGCAGGGGCCGCCTGGGGGCGGGGGCGTGGGCTGAGAAGCTCCCAAACGGGGCGCCTCCTGGGGCGGAAGTCTTGGCACAGGCCTGCCCCGAATTTAAACCTGGGAGGAGATCAGAGAAACAGCCCTCCCACCGCAGCCCTCCAGCCTGAGGGTGCTCTAAACCCTGCCCCCAGCGAAGCGAGCCGGTGGGACTTCTGCCCAAGGAATGTTCCCCAGCACCAACCACAGGGCCCACTCCGCCTCCCTGGCCGGTCCTGCTCAGCCCTCCCCACGGGACCCCTCCTCCAGCCCGGGCCTGGGCTGGGCACCAGGACAAGGATGCCTGGGTCAAGCTGGGAGGCTGAGGCGCAGAGGACAGAGGACAGAGGGAGGCTGCTGTGGGAGGGCCCATGGCCCCACAGGCCTGCCTCACAAGGTCCGGGGCCTCGGCTGGGGCGGGTGCTTTGTCCAGCTTGCTCCTCCCACGGACCAAGAGACTGGTGGCCTGGCTGTGTGGTGTGATGGCCTCTCCTCCCGCCCCGAGGCTTTCTCAGCTCTCACCAGGACCATTGCCCTGCTCCCTCCCCGGCCTCCTGCCTCCAGTCTGATCCTCCCATCCATCCCACAGCCACACAGCTGGAAGAGGATGAGTTGCCTACCCAAAATTCCCTTCCCACTTTACATAAGTCAGAACACTGATTTTGTGTCTGGTGGCGCTGTGTTCCGGTAAAGGACAGACTCCCAGGCTTGCTTGCACTTTGGGTGGCCATGTGACCGAGTGCTGCCCTTGCGATCTGAGTGAATTTCTGGGACATAGACTTTGCCTTCCTGCCTGGTATGGTGATGTGGTGCCTGGTGTTCTGGCAGCCATCTTGTGAGTATAAGGAGGGAAAGTGTGCTGAAGATCCTAGAGCAAGAAGATAGGAAAAGCCTGGGTCCCTGAACAAATTCTGGGACTTCCTGATGAGCCCTGGACTGCCGCTATCCAGCCTGCTTTAGAAAGGCTGGTGGGAGAGTCTTCTAGAGCCTTCCAGTGGAGGGAACAGCCGTGAAAAGGAATGGCGATCAGAACATTAGCTGGAGAGTCTGGGGGATGGGATGCATCCCCTTATTCTGTCTGGTTCTTTGCCTGAGTCATTCTGCTCTGTTCCCTCTGGCCCTTGCTCTCCCTGACGGAGCCCTGGCTCTGTGCCAACCGCTCCCCTCTTCTCCCTCCCTGCACTGCTGGCCTTGCACGCACCTGGGCTGTACCCTTGGCCCCCGGGACCTGTCCTTCCTGGTCTGGTCTGGTTCCTGAGACCTTCTGGTCTCTTGTGTGGCCCTTGCATTTCTTCCTGAGTCTGTGCTGAGACCTGGCCTTGTTCCCCAAGTGTTCACAATGCACAGCTTCCACCACATTTCTTGGGGTGCAGGTGACACGTCCTGGTGTCCCAGGCTGCGCTTCCTGGGAAGCCAACTCCAAGGTGGAGTGTAGCATGCTGGGAGGGTTTTAGGGAGCACCCTTGGGACTCAACTCCTGGGAAAGGAGGGGAAGGAAGCAGATTCAGCAGAGGAAGGCGGCCAGCTGAGATGCAGGTCCAAGGCCAGCCCTGCTCAGCCCTCTGGAGAGCTCCGGAGCTAAAAGACGCTTCAGGTTGTGAAACGTTGGGTCAAAATGGTCGGGTCCTTCTACCCCAGCCTGGATCACATTTCAGATGCGGCTGCACCTGGAAGGGTGCGGCCCAGCTGCAGAGCCTCCCAGCGGAGGCCGTCCCTGAAGGGGGTGGGGATTGAAGGCCACCCGCCCCCTTCCCTGACGGTGAGTCTGGGAGGTGCATCTCCATTCCACCCCGTGGGTCAGTTTTCATGGTGTAGCTCTTGAAACCCCACCCTCTGGTGGGAGCAGAAGGTCCACACGTCCCCCCAGTGCCCTTCCAGGGGCTGCTCCTCCTCCCAAGGAGGGTCCCAAGGGACTAGAGGTGTCCAGTGGGAGCAGTGGCCAGCTCGGCGGAAGCCGTCTGGGGGCTCCGAGTGTGGAAGATGAGGTTGCCATCTGTGCAGCCGCATGAAGGCCTGGTTATAGCGGATTCTGGTGCCCAGAGGCAGGATGCCATAAGTAACACCACCAGAAACGTGAACTCGGCTGAATGGAAAAGGGAGCCAGGGCGATGTGTGGTGTAGCCTCGTGGCAGGTGGGAAAGCTGGTGACCCGCATTGTGCAGTGGTGAGGCGTTCCATCTAACTGTCCTCCGCTTGGCTTTGGGACAATGACCACGTGCCGTCGGGGTTGTAGTGCGAGGGGCATGGAGGGAAAGGTTCTGAATATTGGCATATGTGGGTTCCTCGTGGAGAAGTCCCACAGGAGAGGGGGGAGCTGAGGCCAGACCCAGGCTGTCTCCGAGGACATGGAGCGAGAGGCCCAGCTGGCATTGCCCACAACCAAGCATCCTGCCCCCAGGGGCTCTCCAGGGCCGAGAGGGCAGTGCTTTTCTACCCCACGCCGACCAGATGCGAGCAGCCGTGGTGGGGCTGCTGCCCGCTCCTTCTCCAGGGCCCTTGAGAGAACCCGCCTGTCACGGTCCAGTGAGGAGGGAGGTGTTTCTCTCTGGAACTTGGTGTCTCGAATTACCCCAGGACAAAGGTGACTGGGTCCAGGCCAGGGCAGTGGGCGGGGCCCAGAGCAGGAGCCGCTCGGAGTCTTCAGGCTTCAAGTCTAAGCTTAGACAAGACTGTTGAGGGTGGATGCATGTGCATGGAAAGGACCGGAAGCTTTCTAGATTTTTGAGGGACTTAGATTGCGAAGAAGCTCCGGACCTGTCTGTTCAACCCGCAAGGCTGTCCCCAGCTCCCCAGGCGCACCAGGAGGAGGTGGGCGGTGAAGGCGGTGAAGGGGGTCGGCCCCCAGGAATGCACGGCCTTCTCTCCAATGCCCAACTTGGAGGTGAATATGGAGATTCGTGGGCCAGCAGGTTCCCCTCTCCACCGAGCACTGGCCCGGGGCCATGGAGGACAGTGGACAAGGGCGGGTCTCCCAGGGGAGGACGGGGGTGGCCAGATTGGCTAACCAAGGAAGGATTACTGTGCGGGCTTGACAGTTGCCTCGGACGGTGTGGGTTTCCTGTTCGGCGTGCTCTAACTGGGGCTGCTCCTGGGACCCCAGATCCCATGCCCCGGTGACAGCAAGCGTCTTGCTCTGCTGTTTCCCTTCTGAGCCCGTGCTCATCCCCGCCTTTGTTCCTTGCCTGTGGTTACTCTATCTGCCTGGAACAGCACCTGACTTTCTCCCTTACTTGATGTCACCTCCTCCCAGAAGCCTTCTCTAGCTGCTTAGGATTTCCTCTGAGCTCTGACGATACCTCCCACCAAGCCGTGGCTGTACCGCGGAATCATTATGTATCAGTCAGTTCTGGTTGCAGTCATACCGCGGAACAAGTCACCCCCACCTCTGGCGGCTTACTACAGGAAATACGTCGTCGCTCATGGATCTTCAGGATGGCCGCAGCAAGTCTGGCTAAGGCTGCGGGCCAGCAGGGTCTGGCTCCGGGCCTGGGGCCGGTTTCAGGTCCCCTCCACGTGTCTTGTTCTGGGCGCCAAGCTCACGGTGGGTCCCCAGAGCACAAGAGGCCGAGTCTCACAATGCAAGTGCATTTAAGGCCTCTGCTCGCACGACCACCTCTGACACAGCGCTGCCCCCAGCCAAGCTCCGCGGGGCAAGAACTATCTTCCAGCTCGTGCTGTGTCTGCGTCTGGGTCTTGTGGGGTCCGAGGGCCAGCGAAGAGTGGGTGCGCTCAGAGTCTGTGAGGAACGGAGCCCAGCGCCTGGGGCTGCCTGCTTGCCGGCCGCTGCCCTCGCCAATGCTGGGGCTGTCCACACGAGACCCCTCCCGCTGGGGCTGTCTTTCGTTAAGTCCTGTCTCGTCTTCCCCACGCACCTGAGTCCCTCTGGTGGACTACCCCTCCCATCGAGGAAGGAAATTTGTCCGTGTGAGGGGGACAGGAGTCACAGAGGCGCAGTCCCTTTATCCCAGCACACAGTGGTGTGGCAGCCCCAGCAGGTGCTTCATCAGCGTTGGCCCCTGAGAGGTGGGCCGGGGCAGGAAGTGTCATCGGGTTCAGGCAGGCCGCCCGCGGGCATGCCTGGGGTGCGTGTGTGGGGCTGGCACTCTGTGGCGCCACTCTCCTTCCCTCCGGTGGCGCCCCTCAGAGCAGAACCCTTCCCAGGCCCCCTTCCCCCCTTCCTTCTCTGCTCCCACCCGGCTGGCTCACGCCCGCCCTGGCCTCCTTCCCTGCTGGCGGCTGCACGCCTTCCTTCTGAGCGCATCGCTTCTCCTGAATGCTGAGACTTGGGGAACGTGGTTGCCAAAAACGCAAGCTGGAAACCAGAGATTTTTTTTTTCAAGAGGGAAGAGGATTTAAAAATCTTGGCCAGAGAGTTTTGTTCAAGGAGAAAGTGAATAGCAAATCTTCCTTTGCAACTTAGTTCCTCTCCAGCTCCCCAGTTTGAGATGAGTTTAAAAGGGAGATTCGTCGGGGACTTGAAGGGCTCTATTTTGACCTGCAGCTTTGCCCTCACCTCTGAGCCTTAGCTCATAATTTTCCCCTTTCAGGGAAAGACCTTTCCCTGTTCTAAATGCCCCTGGCTCCTACTCACCCTTTGATGCAGAGTGTAAATGCCTCCTCCTCCAGGAAGTCTCCCTGATCACTTCAGCTTCTGTCTGCCCTCAGTGCTTACCGATGAGCGGCAAGTGAGTGAACTTAGCACTGGGTTTAAGTCCAGGCCCTGCCAGCCTGCCTTTGCTGCAGCCACCTGCAGAAGCAGAAGTTTCTGGACTCTGCCTCCCTGGCCGGGGTCTAAGATCTACCCTGGGGTTTCCGAGATCCTGACAAAGTTTGACCTTTCTCTCCCCCCCCGCTCCCGCCTAGTGGTAAGATTTCTTCAGCTTATTTTATTACACACAGACAGAGATTGTCATCTGGCAAAGGCTTTATTTAAATTAATGTAGCATAAAAAGATGGAATGTCACTTATCAGACTTGGCAGCCGTGAGACGAGATGACTTTAAAGCTAGTGACCCAGTCCCTGGGTTTTAAGAATTACAGAAACATTTTGCTGGTCGGTGTAGGGGTCTCCCCCTGCCTGGAGCAGGGTGGGTGATTTGGGCAGTATCACACCTGGGTGCTAACTCTCTCTTAACGCTTGGGGCGGCAGGATGCAGCGAAACAGCCCGGTTTGGTGTCCCCCTGAATTCCTGCTGTGCTCCTGATCACCTGGGGGCTGGAGCAGTGGCTTCCCTGATCCGTGCCCCAGGACTCATCTGGAAAAGAGAGCACTCTCTCCCTCGGAGGGGAGCTCTGTGCGCCAGCTGAGACGGTGCGGGCCCTGGCTGGCTCCTGGTGGAAGCTTGGAGGATGCTGGGCCCCCCTCTGGGCCCCCTAACTACCACATCCAGGCAAACCCCCTAAAGTGCCAATTTCATTAGATGACTCTTTTGGTCAAAATCTCGTGACTTTATTTTTTATTTTTGTAAGGAGGCTCCATGACTAGCATGGAGCCCAACACGGAGCTTGAACTCATGACCCCAAGATCAAGACCTGAGCTGAGATCAAGAGTCAGATGTTTGGGGCGCCTGGGTGGCTCAGTCGTTAGCATCTGCCTTCAGCTCGGGTCATGATCCCGGGGTCCTGGTTTCGAGTCCTGTGTTGGGCTCCCTGCTCAGCCGGGAGTCTGCTTCTCCCTCTCCCACTCCCCTTGCTTGTGTTCCCTCTCTCGCTGTGTCTCTCTCTCTCAAATAAATAAAATCTTAAAAAAAAAAAAGAGTCAGATGTTCAACCAACTGAGCCACCCAGGTGCCCCCAAATCTTGTGACTTTAAAAATACAGTCAACATTCTTCCGCTTGCCATTCCAGTCCCTCTGGGATTTGAGCCCTTCTGTGCTCCAGCACTGTGAGCTCCAGATCTGACCACGCCATGCTCCTGCACTGTGACCCCCTGATCTGACCCCGCTGTGCTCCTGCACTGTGACCTCCGGATCTGACCCCGCCGTGCTCCTGCACTGTGACCTCCAGATCTGACCCCCCGGTGCTCCTGCACTGTGACCCCCCCGATCTGACCCCGCCATGCTCCTGCACTGTTACCCCCCAATCTGACCCCGCTGTGCTCCTGCACTGTGACCCCCTGATCTGACCCCGCCGTGCTCCTGCACTGTGACCTACAGATCTGACCCCCCCCCCCGTGCTCCTGCACTGTGACCTCCAGATCTGAGCCCTGCCGTGACCTTGGTGTTCCCACCCACGAAGGGAGTGGGAACTTATGTCTTGGAGCCCCAGCCTCTGCTCCACCTTCTCTCTCATCTCTGTCTCCAAGCACTCCCACATTCCTGTCTTGGCACCATTGCTCATTGGCAGGCAGACCTGAGTTCAGGCTCTCCTGTCCATCATCAGGAGTAGAGAGTCTAATGCAAGTAACTGAAACCAACTCTGGCTGGTTTTTTTTTTTTTAAATTAATTTATTTGAGAGAGAGAGGAGAGAGAGAGAGAATGAGTGAGCAAGCACGGGGGGAAGGGAGAAGGGCAGGGGGAGAAGCAGGATCCCTGCTAAGCAGGGAGCTGGACATGGGGCTCAATCCCAGGATCCCAGGATCATGATCTCAGTAGAAGGAAGATGCTTAACCCACTGAGCCACACAGACGCCCCTCAACTCTGGCTGATTTAAGCAGAAAATAAGTTTGCTAAAAAGGAGAGTGAGCCGCCATGGAATTGTTGGAGAACTAGCTGGGAGGCCGTCAGGGGCAACTCAGGATGACTAAGACAGTAAGGAAATTCACAGTTCCCTGTAACAAGCTGCAGCCCGAGGGCAGGGCAGCCCCAGGGGTGGTTCATTCAGAGGCTCTGTGATGGACACCCAGGGACCGGGCTTTCCATCTCGCTGCTCTGCCCGGCCTCTTGGTGGACGCAGGGTGGCTGGAGCGTCGTGTGCAGACGCAGAGCGGGGCCGTCCGTCCAGTGAGTCAGGGTTAGGGGTTAGGGCTTAGGGCTTAGGGCTGGGGCTAGTCAGTCCTGGGATTTGGAGAAATCGCCGGCATCCCCTGGGCAGCTCTCTTCTCATTGGCCACGTGGGCATCACATGCTTGGCATCGACCAATCACCGGCAGGATGTGGGCCAATCCGGAGGCCTGCGTGTAGCGGGCGCCCTGGCAGGCGGGTGCCGCCCCTCTGGGAGCCGGTGTGGCGGGACCTCGTGCCGGGGGGCGTTCGCGGGGCTCCCCCGGCGGCACGAGCCACGTGGCCGGGTGTCCCAGCAGCTCTCGGCTCAGTCGCTGGGGCTGGACGCCACCCCAGGGCCCCTCCGCTGGGGCGGGGAGGAGCCAGCGACGGCTCGGCGCCCGCCAAGCGCACCAGCGGGCAGAGCCCGTAGCTCGACAGCGGGGTCTCCAGAGAGCGGGTGTGTTTAAAGGAGCATCAGGCGCCGAAGCCTGCGTCTCACATCTAAAAACAGATGAAGTGTGCACCTTTCGGCCGTGCCTGCGGACGACAGAGTCCCCCTGCGAAGGAAAGCCGGGGACTGTCGCCGCCCGGGTCCGGGTGGGGTCCGGGGGGGGCAGACCCTCCCTGCGGGGCTCCCGTTTCCGCGCTGCGAAATGGAGCCGAGCGCGCCCGGCACGGGCTGGGGTGAGGATCCAGGGGGGCGGGGAGGCTGGCTGTCCCCCGGGGTCAGGCTCTCAGAGCTCCCCTCCCGGAGGCTCCACCGGACGCCCGCCTCCAGGCCTCCGCGCCGCCTCTCCTCCGTGCGGAGCACCCTGCAGCCATGCGGGCCCCTCTCGGAAGGGCCTCCCCCGCCCGACAAACCCCTTCTCAGCCTTCAAGGCCCAGTTCAAAGGTCACGCTCTCTGTGAGAGACTCGTGAGGGTGCGGCTTGGGATGGGAGGGTCTGGTCTGACTTCGGCTGTTGAGGACAGACCGTCAGGGGCAGTTAGGAGGTGAGGACGGAGTCAGGTCCTCGGCCCGGTGCTCGTGGCCTTGCGGCTGCTGGGCCCCGCGCCCCTCTCCAGCATCACCTCCTGCCCTGTTCCTCTCTGTCCCTCAGCATCTTCACACACACCGTGACTGTCTGCCTCGGTGACAGCTGCTCGGGTCACTGTGTCTCGCCGTCCTTCCTGGTCTTAGTGACCTGGTGAACTTCAGCCTTCAAGGTGGAGTAGGTGCCCCTTCCCGGATGAAGCCTTTCTCAGCTCCTGTGCCTCCTGATGGCTCACTCACCAGTTCCTCCTCCCAGTGTTCCAGAACCTTCCGTGTCCCTCCACCACCGGGTACCATAACAGCAGTGACCCTTGACTGAGCATTTCCCATGACCGGGTCCCATTTGACTTCAAAACAGTCACGCAGGGTAGGTCCCTCCACTGTCCCCATTTCACATATGGGAGAATTGAGACTCAGGCCACCTGCTGAGGGGCACAAAGCCCACAGGTGGCCAAAGCCTCGGACCACTGTGTGTGTGTTCCCTCGGTTAGGCTGGGGACCCCAGGGGCCCTGGGGGCAGGGACCTGGCCCCATTCATCTCTGGGTCCCCAGACCCACTCTGGCAGCTGCTGGGGGCTGTCTCTGGCCTGCATGGATGCCAAGCGGGCGGCCTGTCTTTGGGTCTCAGGGCTGGAAGCGTCCCCTCCGTGCTGAGCCTCATTCTTGCTGTGCTGGGGCAGATGGAGCTGTGTTCTTGCTTCTTTGTGTGAACTCTTACCACATAGCACCTTCTAGCAATCTATTTGTTTTACTTATTTATCTTGTTTACTGTCTCTCCCCTAGAATAGGGCTTCTCCACCCTGGCGCTGCTGGCTTCTGGGGTGGATAACTCTCTGCTTGGGGCCATCCTGTGCCTTAAAGACTTTAGGGACATCCCTGCTCTCCACGCGCTGGGTGCCCGTAGCACCCTGACCCCCCAGGGTTATGAAAATCAAAACTGTCTCCGGATGTTGCCAAGTGTCCTCTGGGGCACAAACTGCCCCTGGTTGAGGCTCTGGGACATCAGCTCCACTGGGGCAAGGAGTCTGGTCTGTTTTGTTCACTGTGGTGTTCACCCCTGCCCACCCCCTCCACCCCCAGCCCCCGCCCCAAGGACAGGGCCTGGAACATGGGGCGGGGGGCGCTAAGTGCTTGCCAAGTGCTGCTGAGAGAACGGAATGCTTCTGAGATCCCATGTAGGGGCGGCGGGTACTGTTGTCCCATTTCCCAGGTGAAGGGAGTGAGACCCCGAGGGTGGCGCCTGCCGCAGGTCAGAATGTGGGTAGGAGGTGCCAGAAACAGGTCACAGTGACCGTGCCTTTGGTGGTCCCAGTGCAGAGAGCCTTCCGTGAGCCGATGCCAGGCACAGCGGGGCCACGGGAGAAGGAGGGAATGACTGAGTGTGGTTCTTGGGCAGATGGTGTCGCGGGCGGCCGAGTGCGGCCGAGTTAACAGGGAAGAGGCCGCCGCCCAGTACTGCTCAGCCGCCTGCAGCGGTGGGGACGGGCCTGGGGCGCGACGCCGGGAGGACTCAGCCCCACAGAGAAAGACTAACCCTGCACGGTGTCACTTGCGTGAGGAATCGGAAACAAAGTCCCAACTCCTGGAAACAGAGCGGAAGGGCGGTTGCGGGGGCTGGGGGCCGGGGCAAGGGGGGCGGTGGGTCGGAGGGCACGAGCTCTGAGCTGTAAGATGAGTAAGGCCCGAGGAGCTCGTGTAAAAACTATGAGTGGAGCGGATGACTCTGTGTGATGACGCTGTGTTGTAGGATCGACCTTTGCTGAGAGTGGGACTTTGGGGTTCTCACGCACACACACGGGAGAGATGATGGCTGTGCTAGCCCGTCTGACGGGGGCCGGGGGCCCTTCCACCGTGGGGCCGTGTATCACATCTCACCGGGGCGCGCACTTTAAATAGCTTACATGTTGTCTGTTCTACCTCAACAAAGCTGACCAAACCCCCATATCAAGTGGAGGTTCCTGGGGGAGTTCTGGCGAGTAAACCCAGGGGAGGGTTTGGAGCCGCCTGTTTGGTACAAAGCCCCTGCACCCCGGCTGGAGGCGCTGGGCCCCTCGCAGAGAGCCGCCTGGCTGCCCGAGGGGCTGGCGGGCCACGGGGGGCCCCCCCGCGCTCCTTGACAGGTTCCGGGAGACAGGCTGCCATCCCTCTGAATCAACGTGGGGCCCGATTTGAAATTCAGATCCTGGCTAAACAGAACATTAATATGAATTTGTATTCTGTTATTCTCGCAGGCCCAGCTGTGTGTGTGCCAGGCCGGCCCGGGGCGCGGCAGGCTTCACGGCGCAGGACCCCCGCCGCCTCCCCGCCCCGCCACGGCCCTGCGCCCCGGAGCCGAGGGCGCTGGAGGAGAACGGCTGCTCTCTGCGGATGTTTCTCCCACGGGGAAACAGCAAAACAGAACAGAGAAATGACTGGGGCCAGCCTCCCCCGGCGAAGGTAAAAAGGGGACTTCTGGAATGGGGGGGTCCCAGGTGGCATCTCTAATACTGCCAGCATTTCAGAGCTGCCCGAAGGCCTGGCTTTGAACCCCAGGGTCTCTGGGGAACAGGGAGGAAGCGGCACGGGCCTGGCCTGGCAGGGGGAGCTGGGCAGTGCAGCGGGCCCGGGGGCCGCCCATCCTCATGAGGTCCTCTTGGCGCCCCCCACTATCTCAGGGTTGGCATGTCACCACCATCACTGCAGAACCTGAGTATGGCCTGGCTCTGTGGTCCCTGTGCAGCTCCTTCCTGCAGGGGACCGGGCTGTGCCCAGGACTCTGCCCCCAGCCTCATTCTCCACCCCCTTCCACCCAACCCCACACAGAGAACCAGCCACCCCCACACTCAGTAACCTCCCATGGCTCCCTATTGCTGGAGAGGCATTAGGGCCTGGGCTTGGTGGGGGTGGGATGGGGGTGTCAAATCCTGGCTCAATCAGTGCATTAGTCTGGTGGCCTTGGACAAGTTTCTTAGCCTCTTTGTGCCTCAGTTTCTTCATCTGTGCAGGAGGATAAGGTCACTAACCTCCCAGGGTTGTTGGAGAGTCAGGTGCATGTGTGGGAAGCATCAGGACCCTGCTGGCCTCACCTGGGGTCTGCCCACCTCCCAGCGTCGGCCCGTGGCCCACCTCCTCGCACTCCGCACAGGGCCAAGGACCTCTGGCCCCCCTCTTCCCCGTGCTCAGCTCCACCCGGCCTTCCCACCTGCTGCTCCCTCTGCCTGCCTCCTCCAGGTCTGCCTCAGCCTGATGCATCCTTCCAGCATCTGTCCCAGGAAGCGTCCCGTTTGTGTCTGTCAGACCGTGGGCCCCTTGGGGACCGGGCTGGCCCATACTCATCTTTACTGTCTCTGCACCTAGCCTGACCCTCCACTGTTTGGTGAGTCTCTGGACTTGTCCCTCCAAGCCTGGCTCAGCCCTGCTCATCTTCAGGGGGCACCCACCGAGGGTGGGCTGCTTCTGAGCCTCCCGGAAGCCCACTGGCACGCCCAGCGCCCCCAGCAGGGGGATTTGGGCCGGGAACCTACAGCTAGGGTTCCTCCGCGTTGGCCTTGCTTCCTGGGCCCAGCAGCAGAGGGTGGGCATCCTCCTGGGTCCAGACGTGGCTCTGGGCTCCGTCCTGGGCTCCCTGGCGGCGGGAACAGCAGGCTTTCCCAGAGTTGACCAACCGTTACCGTGGTTAGGCCACGTTGGTGTGCGTGGGGAGGTCTGTATCTGGCGCGGCGTTTGTCAGCGTGCTCCGTGGAGCAGGGTCCAGAGCCCAGCTCTGCCGGTCCCCGCTGTGTGCCTGGCACCCGTCCAGTGCCAGACACACAGTAGTGCTCACTGACGGAGGCCAAAGAAGTCAGTGGGCTTTTCCCAGAAGCTGTCCTTGCTGAATCTTACTCTGCCTGAGTGTCCCCGCAAATGGCGTCTGTCTGGGCCTAGCGGGTGGGCACCGTTGGCACCAGCCAGGTGCCTTCCGAGCTGGAGTGCCTGGGCCCTGGCATGCGGGTACAAAGCCGGCTCCGTTCTGGCGCGGTCCCCCGTCTCCTCAGTTGTGCCTCTGGGCTGGGGCTGTTGCCCTGGGGGCCCGCTGACCTGCCTCTCACATCCGTGACCCCAGGACCGGCCTCCCTCGGGCTGGCCACCTGCTGACCGGCCAGTGCTGCGGGCTTCGGCCACCAGGGGGCAGCGAGGGGTGGCTGCCCGTCTGCCCCTCACCTGTCTCTGCCCTGGCACCTCCTCCCGGCCCCCAGTGCTTTGCTTAGGGCCAACTTGTGGGGCTTGCTAAATCCTTCCTGGATCAGGCTCCATTTATCAGCCTCGCCTAATGGGAGCGCTGACCGAGGCCTCATCACTCTCCTGTCCTGCCTTCCTCCTCCAGCTTTTCCTGGGAGGGGAGGGGTGGGGAGTCGGAGGGGAAGGAAAGTTACTTTTCTTAATGGTTGGAAGAACAGTGACTCCTTGAGGGCTCACTGTGCAGCTGCTGTGCATCATCTGTTTCTACCCCTGGCGGACCTATGGGGTGGCCATGGCCACCCCGTTTACAGCACAGAAACAGAGAGGTTGCCGGCCTCCCTGATGTCACACAGCAAGGAGTCAGGGGCTCTGAGATTTGAACCCAGGTGGCCTGGTCCACTGCATCGCTGCTCTGCACCTGCCTTGTTACCAGACAGAGGCCGCGGCGAGGTGACGGAGGCAAAATCCCTCCCCAGGCAGTCACTCGGCAGGTGTCTCTGAGACCCTGGGCACTGGGGACACAGAGATGATACATTCCATTAATCTTTTTTTTTTTAAAAGATTTTATTCATTTATTTGACAGAGAGAGACACAGCGAGAGAGGGAACACAAGCAGGGGGAGTGGGAGAGGGAGAAGCAGGCTTCCTGCGGAGCAGGGAGCCTGATGTGGGGCTCGATCCCAGGACCCTGGGATCACGACCTGAGCCGAAGGCAGACGCTTAACGACTGAGTCACCCAGGCGCCCCTCCGTTAATCTTCTAAAGTAATATGTGCATGCGTAAGCTGCTATGACCAGCCCCATTTTACAGATGAGGACAGAGGCACAGAGGTGTTCGGAGACTCGCCTAAGGTCACACAGCAAGGAAGTGGGGAAGACAGGGCTTGGGCCCGGCTGTCTCCTGCCTTGGAGATGGTGGAATCTGGCCATCACCACAGGGCTGTAGGATCCCAGGGAGCACCGAGGAATCTGAACACAGATAGGAGCCCGACAGGCTGACCTGTGGAGGGACGGCTATCCTGGGAGGCGAGGGTGGGAAGTGCCCTGTGTGGAGGCCCGAGGGTGCCCAGTCTCCACCAGTGACACATGCACCCCGCAGACAGGCTCCCCTGCTACCTCACTGGCCACCGGGGATGCACTGTGAGTGGGCTCGACCCCTGACTCTCCGGCTCTTCTGGGACCAGGGCAGTGGGAAGGGCAGGCCTGGCTGCCGACGACCTGGTGCTGAGGCCCTGTGGCGCACTGGGCGTGGAGTCCTCCGTTCCCCTGAGGACTACCTGCTTCCCCGGTGGGGTGGGCTGGGAACCAGGTACCCCTGCTGTTGGGGACGTGGATGCTTTGGGGGCAGAGCCTGGGACTGAGGCCAAGAGGTGTGGCCCAGTCTTTGATGTTCCCACCCCAGCACCTCGTCCAGCCTGAGGCTTTCCCATGGTTCCCATTTCCACTCACTCCAGCCACTACAGATTTGCTGCCCTGTATTATCGTGTCTGATAGAATTCAGATGTGCCATCGGAGGCCTTATTTCTCTGAACCGTTTAAAAGTCATTCTTCAGTGCTCACGTGATTTCAACTCTCCCCTCCTCTCCCCTATTACCCTCTGTGCACGTCCTTGGCTCTGGGCTGAAGAGAAAGGGAAGAAGAGTTCATGGTGGGGAGAAGGTGTTTGTGCTGTGACTCTGGACACATAACTTGACCTCTCTGTGCATCAGGGCTCTGGGTTGGAGAAACCTATGGGTGTGGGGAAGGTTATTGGCCCCACTATGTACAGAAATGTCCTAACTTCTCTGCCTGAGAACCTGTGTTAGTTTTTATCTAGTAGGGTCACATTAGTATATTAGTGGAAAACATTGTGAAAACGCATTGTGTTTAAAACCACTAAGTTCCCTTTTTTTTTTTTTTTTTTTTATGGACACATAAGCAGTGAGAGTGAAGACTCAGGGTGGGCGTGTATCAGCCTCTAAGTCACCACTGCCCTGGGACAGGGAGGGAGGAGGACGGGCCCTGGGGAGGAGCTGGGGGGAACCCCGGGTCTGCGGTGTTTTCTTTCTTCTAACAAGATGATCTCAAGCCATGACAATGACAACTGTAAGAAACTGTAAGAATGTAAGAGCTGGGAGAACTTTCTTGAACTGTAACCTAAAACAACCGTTTTGAAATCTGGACTGGCGAGTACGGCATGGGTGCACCTGGCTCTGCATTTGACTGGAAGGAAGTTGTCATGACAACTTGGTGGGAGTCAGAGTGGAGGGAGAACAAAGACCAGAGCCGGAGACCAGCGCTTCGAGCGGCCCCTGTGGTGCGCCCAGTGGGCTCCCCAGTGGTGGTGGCCGGGGTGTGGCCAGCACCCAGCTTCAGGCAGCCAGAGTTACTGCAAGATTTGGGGAAGTGACTTGTCCCTGTTTGTCAAGAGCCAGTTGGCTTAGGAATTCCACGTTAGGGAATGGAGGCGAAAAAGAGTTTGGACAAAGAGATAAGTAGATGAGAAGATGTTTATCAGAATCGTTTAGGAGAAAAAACATTTGGAGATAGAGGACAATCAGTAAGTCCTGTATTTACATGTTAAAAGATTTTGTATCATCTTAACTAAAGTGATAGTGATGAAAATGTTTAATAATAGAGTAAAATGCTTATGGTTACATTTTAAGTGAAAAAAAAAAAGCAAAAGGCAACATTATGCATACCACAAGATGTGCATGTATGGAAAAAATATGAATTAAAAACATCCAGAAGAGATAGACCAGAACGTTATCAGGCGAGTCTCCAGCCGGTGATACCTGCTGCTGTCTACTTCCCCAAACAGACTATTTTAGGTCTAATGTAGGAAAAGAAGAGCTGTGTCCTGGGCAGCCTGGTGATGCAGCAGGACAGGTCACTCATTTCCAGCGAGGTGAGTTCTAGGTGCTGGTGTGTGCTGGTCTTGCTTGAGCTACACGCCGTCTCCCCTGAGGACACAGGCCCGGAGCATTTCAGTGATTTGCCCGATGCCACACACCGAGCAAGTGGCCGAGCTGAGGCCTAAACCCCGAGTCAGGGGGAGAGAGCCACCAGGTGACCTGGCCCCACGCCTGAGCCCCGCTTCTCCTGGACTGGCCGTTCCCTGCTGGGGCCAGGGTCTGCCTGCTGGGCCGGACTTTCTCCCACATCCCTGGAGCCCACCCCGTCCTGATGCGTCTCCTGTCCGCAAGCCCCCAACCCTCCTATTCCTGCCTCTGCTGCAGTCTGACTACCCGCCTCCTGCGGGAGACCATTCTGGCTCCCCGCCACTCCCGGTGGGTGGGGGCGGGGGGGCACCTTTCCCCATGCTCCCGCCATCCTCCATCACTAGGCGGTTTCTGCAGCACGAAAACCTAGGTCACCGCCATCCCTGAGCATCCCAAGGGCGGGCACTTGCCTCCACTTCCAGAAGGGAGCCTCGCTCCCATTTTACAGGGGAGGAAACTGAGGATCAGCCATGTCACGCACCAGGGTCTCCCAGGTCTCTAGCCCGGCCACTCTGCTGTGTGGGCCCTCAGGTCCTCCAGGGGTCAGCGTGCCGAGTCCGATGTCACTCCCTGTGGGAGCCCCCTCTGATCCTCCTCACTGAGGTGTAGTATGTAGGGCTGGGGCTGAGCGCCTCATAACCTGTGTCTGAATCCCAGCTGCACTGCTGCTGTGACCCTGGGTGACTCACTTAGCCTTTCCACCTCGGTTTACTCACCTGGGAAATGGGCGTTGTATTGCTGAGAGCATTCGGTGAGCGGTCTGTATGGGACTTAGGACGGTGCCCGGCCTGCAGTGGCTCCTGTTCATGCTCTTTAGGATCTGCCCGTTTGCCCAGAGAGCGGGAGAGCGCTTGGGACCACGCCCAGCCGGCGGGGTGCGGGTGGGGGCCTGTGGTTGTTCAGGCCTCCTGTGCCTCTGGGAGTGAGTTTCATTCTGAGGTCTCATCATGGCTTAGTTGTGATAAAGCCCACATTCTCGGTGAGGCGTGCCTAAACCCTGCATCCGGCTCTCATTTGGTCGGGGAGAAGGGGCTGTCTGCTGATCCACGCCCCACATCACGGCAGGGGCTCTCTGGGGGCAGGGACAGTGTTCTCTGCCACCACGTCCCCTACCCAGGGCCAGGCCCACGGGGGACCCTAAGAACAAATGTGCATCGACAGGGACCCCACGATGGTTAATGTTATAGCTGCCGGGCCGCGGCACCCAGGTATTTGGTTAAACACCAGTCTAGATGTCACTGTGATGATATTTTATTTTTATTTTTTTAAAGATTTTATTTATTTATTTGACAGAGAGAGACACAGCGAGAGAGGGAACACAAGCGGGGGAGTGGGAGAGGGAGAAGCAGGCTTCCCGCGGAGCAGGGAGCCCGATGTGGGGCTCGATCCCAGGACCCTGGCATCATGACCTGAGCCGAAGGCAGACGCTTAACGATGGAGTCACCCAGGCGCCCCTGTGATGATATTTTAAAAATGAATTAACATAAAATCAGCAGACATTCAGTAAAGCAGATGACCCCTTCATAATGTAGGTGGGCCTCACCCAATCCGTTGAAGGTTTTAGCCAAAAAAAAAAAAAAAAAGACCAACGTCCCTGGAGGAGGAGGGAATTCTGCCAGCAGATGGCCTTGGGACTCAAGCTGCAGCATCCACGTTTCTCTGGGTCTCTGGCCTGTCTTGCAGACTGTGGATGGGCCGACCCCCACAATCTCGTGAGCCAATCCCTAGAATAATCTTTCTTTCTCCACACGCCCGTGCACACACGTACACAGGCTCTGTCTCTGGAGAACCCTGACTGCTACAGGCCTCTTTGAGGGCTGGGTCACAGAACCACCTGTCACCTCCATTAGGACCCGTGTCCTGTGTCCCCCCACATCCCCACACCCCCCTGGCTTCCCCCACCAGGAGAGTGCACGGCCAGTCCTTGTGTTGAACATCCTGAGCGTGGGCCACGCGTCTCTGCTTCTTGTGCGTGAGTCCCTGTGACCTGGCAGGAAAGCCCATCCCCACGTCAGAAAGTTCCTTCTTCCCTTCAGACTGCATACTCATTTGTCATCTTTCCTCCTGGTTTCACCCCAGAGATCAGCCCCCAGTGGAGCTCCTGGCTCCTAGCGTCCTCCTGTGCCCCGTGCCCCGGTTCTGACGCTCTCACCCCTCTGGCTCTCCAGATTCGGGTCTTTTTAATCTTTCCTCATAAATCAAATCCCCTGCTGTTAATCGCATCCGTCTCTCAGAGCAATCCTACCTCTGTCATGTGGGTAACAACGATTACCCCTGTTCCCGCCCCAAACGGAGACTGATGATCTACACTCGTGTGCAGGGACGCGAGAGGCACTGTGCCGCGTGCTCACGCGGGGCCGCGCGGGGTTTGCTGCTGGTCCGGCTCCCGTGTCCCTGGCCAGCAGTGACCTCGCATGGCAGGGCCTCAGCACTCTGCCGGGCCCTGGCCGTGCCTGCAGAGGCGATGGATGGGGAGGGATGGTGTCAGCGGGTCCATGCCCCCTCGGCCTCACTGCGCCCACCTTAGCACATGCTTGTTCTTACTGTTTCTCTCTCTTGGATGGCTCTTGTCTCCGCAGCAACCTCCTCCAACCTGCCGGGCCCAGGTTCCCACCATCTCATACTGGGATCCTCGAGAGCCTCCGCCTCCCTCATCCGCCTCTCACATCCCAGTGTGTCCTTCACACTTTAGCGAGAGCGATTCCACCCACAGGGAAATCTGACTCTGCCACGTCTGTTCAAAACCCCGTTGCACTCAGAAGGGCCTTATCCTTCCTCGACTCTGAGGGACTGTCTTTGTCACGCTCACCCGTGCACTCCTGCTGCAGCCGGATCCAGCTCCTGGGGTCTTGAGGGTGCTGCCCCTCTCTCTTGCCTGGGGGCCTTTGCAGCTGATGCTCCTGTTCCTGGTTGAAGTTTCTACTTAGAATAGCAGCAGTGATGACAATGACGGCTGAGATTCACTGTCTTCTTGCCCTGGGCCGGGAGCTGTGCCTGTAAGCACTTTATATTCCTCTTCTTTGCCTCTCACACGACCCCGCTTTGGTGTGACTTTGGGCCCCATTTTACAGGTGAGGAAACCGAGGCTCAGAGGGTTTAGAATGGACCTGGGTCTCGTCACTGGTGTAAGGAGAGCTGAGGTTTCCAACCAGTGTGCCTGGATCTGGAGTCTGCCTTCCTGCCCTGCACATTTGGGGAGCCCCCCTGATGCTGGGGCCAGGACAGGGCCCTTCCCTCTGTCGCGGGCCCCACCACACCTGTGCCCTTGCCTGGTCACCTCTCTCGTTTGCTGACCTGTGAGCTCCCCCAGCTGCAGAGCCTGGCATGTCGCGGCACCCAGGAAGCATTTGTTTGGAGAATGAGAGGAGATTTGGCCACGCGGATGGATGCTGTGCACGAGGTCCGTGTGTTGGAGCCCCGTCGGCACTGGGGAGGGATTGGTCACTGAGGGAGTATCTGGTCTGTGGGGGTGTAGGACAGCGTTTGGGTCGGCCCCGGGCTGGGGAACCAGGCCCGCCGAGGCAGTTCTGGGCAGTACCATCATCCGGCCATCGTGGGGACCCCACACCAGTGTGGCGGCAGAGCAGCATGTCCCTGTTGCAAAGGCTCATGGCATGCTGCTGCCCTCCGAGGCGTTCTGGACCTTTCTGGAGCTATGGTGTGGAGAGCCAGCCCCTGCTGGGGGAGGGGCAAGGTCAGTGTTGGGGGACTCCATGCCCCACGGTCCACAAGCCACATGGCACGCTCAGCCTGGCTCTCTGCACCCACTGGGACCCCCGGCCCCTGCCGGCCCCACCCCCCTCCCACAGCACCTCTGTGCGCTGCCCTGGGCTACTATGTAAGCCAATTCGTTCAAGTTCAAGTGTATTCGCTGGGGAATACAAGCACCCAGGAAGACATGAGTTTGTTAAAGGGACGGAGGTGTGGGTGACCGTGGTTTGGGCTTTGGATGAGCAGGAATGGCAGGAAAATTTGGCTTAACCTTGGAGACCCCGTGTGCGCTGGGTGGGAGGCCAGTGTCAGATGAACAAAATGCAGGTGGGGGCTTGGTCTACGCGGTGCCTCTCTGGGTCTCTCACTGTGTGGTGGAGATTAGGCTCTTCCCCTCCCAGGGGCCCACCTTCAGGTCAGTTCTTCCCGCAGCCTTGCGTTTGATCAGGCAGGCTCTTTAAGGGGGGGAGGTCATCGTTGGGCCGTTAGAAACCATGTGAGCGTTTGTTCAAATCTTAGTGGGCTCGGGTTGGGGCCCATTCCGGTGGGGCAGAGGAGGGAGTCTTTTGCCACCGGCCAGGTTAGCATTTGGGATGCCCTGGAGGTGGGGCTCTGTTCAGGGGCGGGGGTGGGGGTGGGGGATGGGCTTCTGCCTGCAGCAGAGCCCCCCTCCTCCCATCCCCAGGGCCTGCTGTGCACTCGACCAAATGCAAAAGATGAAATCCCATGAGGCCTTGGGATTCGCTGAACACACTAAACCCACAGAGGATAAAGTCACCTGCCATGGGCTAATGTCACCCCCAATTCCTATGTTGAAGCCCCAGCCCCCAGTGCAGCTGTTATTTGGAGACGGGGCCTTTGCAGAGGTGGTTAAGGCTAGAGGAGGTCACGAGGTGGGGGGCCCTGAAGGAAGAGACCCCAGAGCTCGCTCACTGTTCACTGTGTGAGCACAGAGCCAGCAGGCGGCTATCCAGGGACGGCCTGCAACAGGGCCCCCACCAGAAATGCGCCCCCGACACCCCGATCTCAGACCCCAGCCTCCAGAGCTGTGAGAAGTGGAAGTCTGTTGTTTAAGCCGCCCGCCGTGGCCCTTGCTACCACGGGCTGGGCTGACCCGGACAGACCCAGGGGCAGAGTGATGGGAGGGGAGGTCCACACCCGGAGAAAGCCGGGCCGAGCCTGGCAGAGCCCGAGCGCCCGTTGTGTTTTCTTGGGCGGAACCGTGCTTTTGCCAGATTGTGGCATGTGTCTCCGGCGGCAGCTTCGTGCTGCTCTGAGCCACTGAAGACGGGGTGCTGGAGACTCGGGGGTGGATGTCCTGGCATGGGCCCGGAACCTCCTGTCCCTGGGTTGTGGCTGGCGGGGCTGACGGGTCACTGCACGGCCGCTCCGGCAGCAGGGGGCTCTGTGGGGCTCCCTGGGGTGGCTGGCGCAGGGCTGTGGATGGAGGAGGTGGGCTTGTTGCCCCCGGGGCGGAGTGTGGACATTTGCAGGGAATCTGAGACAGACCCGGGGGTCCCCTTGCTGCGTCTCTACCCTCTGGAGACGGGGTCCTTTGAGCTGTGTGTCTGTCCTCTGTCACGCCTTAAACTCAGGACCATCTCGTCACGAGGTCCCTAACCCAACCACATCTGCAAAGACCCTGTTTCCAAGAAGGTCACCATGACAGGTTCCAGGGGTTAGGCTGTGGGCGTACCTTTTTGGGGCCACCATTTAACCCATTCCAGAGAGGCATGACGGGAAAGGCGTTAAGGAAGTCCCCGTTTATGGAGCCGGGGTGGGGGACCCACAGGGCAGGTGAGGCTTGGGGAGCAGCAGGAAGCCCCGACTGCCTGCAGTGGCCGACAGCGGGAGGCTGGGACCTGAGCAGGTGGTGGCTGTGGTCACGGGAGAGGGGCTGTCCCCCGCCCGGCCAGAGCTGAGGCCACTGAGTGGAGCGCAGTGACCCTGGTCCACGGCATGCTGCGGGGGGCGGGGGGTGGTGGTGGTGGAGTAACCCCCACTCAGCTTGCTTCCCTCCATCTCCCGCTGGCTGAGCCGTCCTGGAAGCCAGAGGGCAGGGGAGGTGGGGATGGGTTCCTTGGATGAGGTCCAGCCCCTGCGCAAAGGGGAGTCGGGGGCAATCAGCGACTAACCAGAGGGAAGCAAGAGAATTCTACCAGGAGCAATGGGGCACAGGGCTGCCCTTGTTACCTGTCAGGTGACCTCCTACCTCTCCCTCCCCTCCCCTTCTCTCCCCCACTCTCCTCCCCCTCCTCCCTCTTCCCTCCCCTCCCCCCTTTCCTCTCCTTCCCTTCCCCCCTTTCCCTCCCCGCCTTCCCTCCTTTCCTTCAAGAACCACACCTGAGTGCTAATATAGCCAGATGAGAGGACACATTACCCATCCCCGGGCGGGGGGTGGGGCGCCCTTGACCCGATCCGTGGGTGTAACAGGTAAGTGACCCAGTTTTGACCCAGCTACGTCAGGGCCAGAGGGTGGTTTGTGGGTGGGGGCGGGCTTCTCGCCCACCGCAGTGCTGTCTGTGCTGAGTTCTGAGGGGTGAGGAGGGGTCTGCTAGGCCAGGAGGGGCAGGAGGTTGGACTGGGGTGTGCTCCAGACCCGGGGGAGCTGGCTGGCCAAGGCCAGAAGCAGGACGTGGGCACTTAAGAAGAACTCCATGCCTTGCAGAGTCTGACTTCGGAATCGCTGATGACTCCCTCGCCGGCGGATCGGGTTAAACGTTTGCCCTGTCTTTCTTGGCACCTCATGCCAGGAAGCACGTGCAGCCTTTTGTCCCTGTAGGTGAGGCGAGGTTTGGTGGCCTGTCCTGGTATGTAGAGGCCTGTCCCCTGACCCCGGGTTGTTGGCCATCTCTCAGCCGTTGGTGGGGCGGGGGGCCGGCCCCCATCAGTGTGTCGCCCCCATCAGTCTGTCACCCAGCGGTTCTGGCGCGTCCATCCCTGGGCCTTGCCCGAGTCAGTGCGTGCGCTGATGGTGGTCAGATGGTGATTTCCTAATGAGATTAGCCTGCCTCCCGTTAATACAGACCCTTCTCCAGAAGGGAGCAGCGTTCCCTCCCCTGGCCTGCACCCAGCGTATGGCTTCCCTCCCCACACCCCCAGAGTGCTATCATCCATCATTGTCACGGTTCATTTCAGAGATAAAGTTATCCCAGATTTGGCCAGCGGGAGCCCCTCCTGTTTTTTCTGACATCTCCCCGTCATTTAAAGACATTCTTCATCAGTTACTCCTCATCACCCACAAGCTGTTGCAGACCCACACCGCCCCTTGTCCGCCCCGGATCTGGAATCGGCCTTTCCCCCCAGCAGCTTCGTTCCTTGTAGATGATGTTTTTTTTTGAAACCCGGGTCTTGGTGCTAGGTGAGCTCATTTATCAAAAGGTGTTAAGCTCCAGTGATTGATCTGTTATTGACGATCCCTCCTTTCTCACAGCAAAGCACCAGAACGAGAGCACTTGGTAGTCCTTGCCGACAGCTATTTCTAGCTGGCTGTGGCCCCCCACGAATCCTCCACCCCTCCCCAGAGATTCTTCCTAAAAAAGTAGGTTCCCCTCATCCTGGCAGCGATATTGCTGGATTCAAGCTGTCTGTCTTTCATTGGGTTTCCCATCTGCTCCTTCTGGCATCCCCAGCGACTGGAGATGGTCCTTGGTTAGGCTCCAGCCAGGCTGGGGCCCCTGGATAGAGTCTGGAGGCTTCCGGGACTCCCAGGCCACACAAGGCGGCCCCACCACAGCTCCGTCCCTGGGCAGGTCACCTCCTCCTCACTCAGGAAGGAAGGAGGGGATTTGTGTGAGAGGTTTCTGGGAACTCTTGGAAGGAAGGGTTCTCCCTCAGAGGTGGGTGGAAGCGTCCTGTGTCCATGATCGACTCACCTGGGCCACGGCAAGCAAGCACTGAAGCTGGGAGAGGCAGGATTTGAAATGAGGTAGCCCGGCTCCCTGCATACTCACTGGGTTGCCTCGCTCAAGCCTTCTGCATGTGTGTGCTCCAGGCACAGAATAAGGAAGCACGGAGGCTTTGGAGTCAGAAATGTTTGTGTTCAAAGCATCGCTTTGTTGCTTGCCTGCTTTGCAACCCCGGGCAGGCCGTCCACGCTCTCGGGGCCTCAGTTTCTTCATCTCATGGTGACGACGGTGGTCCTCACACTTAGGGGTTAGTGTGAGCGTTAGAAGTGAGAATAATCGGGAGGGGGCTTGCCCAGAATCCGGTGTCTAGTTTGTAGTAATAACTAGTGGTTATAATTGTTACTAAATGGAATACTTCATACAAATCCTAAAGTGCTCTATAATTACGAAGAGTCGATAATCTTAAAATCAAGGGTCCGGGGATGTGGAGAACCTGACTCCCAGCCCTTGGGGGATCTCCCCTGGGGCCTGACCCTGCCCACTGTCTGGTCATCATGGAAAGAACATGACGAACTTCCCTTCCCTAGACAGAGGAACTTACCTGTTCACAAGGACAACTAGGAGTACAACAATAAAAACAGCGCTTGTGGGTTTTAGAGAAGCAACAAGACAGGGAATGCCGGGCAAGATCTCAGAGCGGGGTGGTGGTGGAGGGGGGGTGGACAGAGGCTCAGGCAGCAGAGCATGGCATTTGGGGCCATGGTGATCTAAGCATGCTTTCCGAGATGGTGAGAGGTGCCTTGACAGGTTCATATGGCCAGGGGACAGGAGTCCAGGGTTGTGGTCGGCGCAACAATGGCCCCCAAGGATAGCAAGGGCTAATCCGGGAATTTGTGAGTATTTCCCTTCATTGAAAATGGACTTTAGCAGGTATGATTAAGGCTCTTAAGATGGGGAGATGATCCTGGCTTAGTTAGCTGGACCTAAACATAATCCCAGAGGGAGATTTGACACAGAAGATGAAGGCCTTGTGACCACTGATGTGTGATGCTGGACTTCCGGTTTTGGAGATGGAAAGAGGAGCCACAAGTCAAGGAACATGGGCACCTCTAGAAGCTGGAAAAGGCCAGGATTCTTTCCTAGAGCCTCCAGAGGGAGGGCAGCCCGGCTGACCACTTGACTTTGTCCCAATAAAACTAATTTCAGACTTCCGCTCCCCCGAACAGTAAGAAAATCAGTGTGTGTTGTTTTCAGCCACCGAGTTGGTGGTAATTTGTTACAGCAGCCTGGGAACCTGACCTGGCAAGCCTGCCTTGTTCTGAGTTAGGACTACAGGGGGCTGACCTTATACGTGAGGGCGAGCCAGAAGCAGACAGACCCCGCGGATGCTGCACTTTAGCTCTACATAACCAGAACCCCTGAAACTGTGGGGAGACCATTCGGACTCCTGGTGCCCCAGATAGCCGGCAGACACAAATGTAAATCCTTTCTGGACAGGGGTAACATCATCCTAAACTCCTATGTCATAAGTCCGGTGTTTGTGCGCAGTAATAGACTACTAGGCACGCGAGGAGACTGGGCAACATGGAAACTCAGCAGAAACAACAGACCACAGACACAGACCCTCAGGAAACCCAGCAACGGAGTTACCAGATGAGAACTTCGACATGACTGTTTTCTGTGCTCGAAGAGCTTACAAGACAGGGTTGAGAGTTTCAGTGAAGAACTGGGAGCTATAGAAAGCAGCGAAGTGGAAAGTAAGAACTCAGAGTACAATATGTGGTATTAGGAGCCTGGTGGCTGGTTTAACAGCAGGTGACACAGCTGAAGAGAGATTCAGTGACTTGGGAGAAGGGTCGAAAAGAAAAAACCAGAATGAGGTGCAGGGTCAAAGGATAGAAAACACCAGAAAGAGGGTAAGAACCGTAGCAGGTGGGATCCAGTTGGACGTCTATCGTACATACGATTGGCGTTCCAGAAGAAAAAGCAGGGAAATGGGCTGGAAGCAATATTGAAGGGTTGATGGCTGGGATCTAGGGCGAGACTGCCCTCATTTGCTGGGTCCATTGTAACGAAATCCCACCGCTGGCGTGGCGTAAACAACAGAAATCTACTTTATCGGGGCGCCTGGGTGGCTCCGTCATTAAGCGTCTGCCTTCAGCTCGGGTCATGATCCCAGGGTCCTGGGCTCGAGCCCCGCATCGGGCTTCCTGCTCGGCGGGAAGCCTGCTTCTCCCTCTCTCATTCCCCCTGCTTGTGTTCCCTCTCTCACTGTGTCTCTCTCTGTCAAATAAATAAACAAAATATTAAAAAAAAAAAAAAAGAAATCTCCTTTATCGTGGCCCTGAAGCCAGAAGTCTGATCCAGCTGATGGCGGGTTTGGGCTCTCCTGGGCCCTCCGTCCTTGGTCTGCAGGTGGTGGCTTCCCACTGCGTCCTCACATGGTCTCTGTGCACACACATCCCTGGTATCTCTCTGTGTCCACATCTCCTCTTAGAAGGACATCAGGTTGGACTAGAGCCCACCCCAAAACCTCAGTTTCACTTAATCACCTGTTTATGATACGACCTCCAGTCATATCCAGAGGTGCTAGGAGTTAGAGCTTCAACTCATGCCTTTTTGGGGACGTGGAGTGGGGTAAGGCACACAGTTTAGGCCGTAGCAAAGATAGTAAGCCATGGATTCGGGAGTGTCCGTGAATCCAGAGCAGGACAAGTAGAACAAAGCCGCATCTCTCCACCCCATGCCAACTGCCAAATGCTGAAGACACAGAGGAGCCTTCCGAGCAGCCAGATATAAAGGACGTTTGCTTTCAGGAGAGTGACCGCTAGCGCGTCAGCCGACTTCTCAGCAGAAACTGTGGAATCCAGGAGGTGGTGAGCAATATCCTTAATGAGCGGGAAGAAGGAAAGGCCAGCCTGGATTCCTTCAGCAAGAATGTCCTTCCAGCTCCTGGCCAGAGTCCGTGTAGCAGCCTGGGGTCCTGGTGGGTCAGACCGGAAGTGTGGTGGGACGGACCTGTAAGCTCTGGTGAGTGGCTGTGACGTGGAAGGGCTCTATGTGGTGCCCTGGGGACGAGAGGGGAAAGACAAGCAGGAAGGATCGTGGAGGGGGCCTCCCCAGGTGGGGTTCAGACCTTCGTGGAGAAGGTGTGGTCCAGCCTGCTGGACAGCGGAGAAGCTTGCTGGGTTTCCCAGATGGGAGCCGGTCTGGAGTCCTGGGGCAGGCGGCCACCCTCCTGTGTGCAGTCAGGACCCAGTGATCAGCAATGGGGGGGGTGCTGATCGGAGAGGGTGGGGGTCTGCGGTGCAGGTGAGCTGTGTGGGGACTTGCAGAGGGACAGTGGCCTGGTGGGAACCCTCTGTGGAAAGCAGATCAGTGGCTTCCAGGGAGAAGAGGGGATGGGGGGGAGGGAGAGACACATATGTATAATGGGGTCAGAACTTATCATATTTTATGCCTTGAATAAGGACGATTTGTTGCCTGTCAATAATACCACGATAATGCTGTTTAAGGAAAGCACAGCGTTTAAGGACGCAGGCTTGGTGGCAACTCTAAAGAGGAGGAAGTGTTTCACGTAAAAGTCAGGATAGCGTGTTAACTTTGGGAGGGGTTTGGACTGGGAGGGGGGCCCTGGCTTGGGGAGGGGGGGCTCCTGGAGCCCTTGGTAGTGCCCTGTTTCTTGACCTGGATTGTGGTTTCGTGGCTGTTTACTTTGTGATGAATTTTTGAGCTTCGGGACTGGGAAAAAGTAGGACCTGGTATTGCAGAGGAGAGGTCTGTGCTCAGCTCCCTTCCCAGCTGCTCCCTGAGTGCGGGCCTGGGGGGTGCCTCGAGGAACCCCTGCCACGTCTGCAGCCCTCCCCTCCCCTCCCTCGCAGGACAGACACCGGGGAGAGTGTGAGCTGAGAATAGGATGGGGGTGGGGGCAGCGTGGATGGGCCTCTCCCACGAGGAAGTGCAGGTGCAAACAGGAAGCAGGGTGTCAGGGCCGTGGAGGGTCACGTGTGGCAGGACACCAGTAGTCCCCAGAGAGGGGTCGTGGGTCTCACTGGTCACGGTCCACGCCCGGGGAGCTGATTCACTTACAGCTCTGGCCTCTTCCCAGCCCGTGGCCCCTGGCTGGCCATTCAGGAGGCTGGAGCCCAGGCTCCAGATGCGATGTCTTCTCTTCGTCTGCAGGTGCGGGGCCCGGGCACAGGTGGGTGCCCGCTGGGAGGCAGGGGCCCAGGGCTGTGGGCACACACCCGGGCCCGGGCCCGCCTTGCTCTCTTTCCTGCCTTGTGTTTTCCTCGGAGCCTAGTGTCTGACATACTCTAGAGTTTTATTTATTTCTGTGTTTAGTGTCTCCCTCTCTCTACTTGAAAGGAAGCTCAAGAGAGCAGGAATTATTGCTGTGTTTCCTGCTTTTTCTTACTGGTTAGAGCAGTGTCCGCTCCCACATAGGTACTCAGGAAGTATTTGTGGAATGAAGGAATGAAAGCAGATTTCTGTTTGATCGACCCAGAGAGGATTCTCTTTTGAGTAGTAGGTTTAACGCGGTAGGATTCCTTTTTTTTTCTCTCTTATACCGTTTCTTGATTCTGTGCAGCGGATAATATTTATTTAGCCACATTGTTATGAATGAGGAGTATTGGATTCTATGTAATAGAGCCTCCCTCTAGACAAAGTACACAAGACTTGGCTGGGGCTGGGTGACAGAATGTGAGTGTTTAAACCAAGCAGTAGTAAAATAAATAAGTGTGTGTGTGTGTGTGTGTGTGGTGGGGGGCAGATAGCGGGAAGGATCCATGCCCAGTTCATAGTGCTGGGCGGGAGGGGGGCAGCAATTACATCATTGCTTTATGTACTTCTTTCTATACCTCTCAACTGTCGGGTTCTTTTTTTTTTAACAAGCACGCGTTACTTCTTTATTAAGCATTTTGTTTCTAAATTAAAAAAAAAATGTCCAGTTGAGGATCTGGAAAAATGACCCTCAGTCCTGAGTCCAGGCGAGGCCCCTGGTTTCAGAGTGGTCACTCCGGCCTCTCTCAGGTCCCTGGGTGTCCCCGGGGAGGCTGCCTGGGGCCAGAGCTCTGGTTCTTTCTGGAAGGGACATCTTGGAGGCCGGCTTGTTTTCCGGTTTTCGAGGCTGATCGCCGGCAACCTCCCCCCTCTGCCTGTTGTCCCTGCTGTTAACACAAGGCTGGACCTTGGATGCAGACAGTCAGGACGTCTGCTCAGGTGGAGCAGGGGTGACGTTGGACAAGTCACTTGGCTCATTCATCATTCCCTGCAGGTCTGCTTTGCACCGAGCCTTGTGTGTGATGAATAAGACAATGGCCATGGCCCTTAGGGGACTCATAGGCTAGTGGGGGAGACAGACACACACCTGGGTTTATTCCCTGCTTGTCTCCCACAGGGTAGGCAATGTGTAGGCACTGTCCTAGAGGGGAGGGGTCTGGAGTCCCACAGGTAGGCTTCCTGGAGGAGGTGGTGCCTGAGCTGAGTCTTTGAGGCATAGCCAGGCAGATGGGGGGGGGGAAGAGGAGTGGGGCCAGAGGATCACCTCTGTGTTCCAGAGGCAGAGGACAGGCAGTAAGGGGCCACTTTATCACCTGGTGGAAGGAGGTGGGGTTGAGGGTAAATAGACAACACCTGGAAAGGGGGCCCAAGGTGGGGCTCAGTATTCAGTACCCCATCCCCTTTTGGGAGAGTTGGGGCTGGGGCAGGGCCTCCAACCCTGATCTTGCCCCTTGACGACCTTGATGAGGTAGGCCAGACACCTTTATCCATTGGAAAAGTTGACACTGGTCACGGATCATAACTGGCTGTCCCATAGATTATGTCGCATAGATCACCAAACCCCATGAAGCGGTATCATGTGTCCTCGGACCCTCGGGACTGCATTATACATAGTGTGCTGCTCTAAGGGAAATCTAGGACTCAGACGCCCGCCCCCCAGGAGGGCGAGGGCGGGAAGGGGGTCGTGTGAGTGGGCTGAGGGGCAGTGGAGGGAGACCTGGCGGCTGGACCACCTGGACGGAGGGACAGAGTAACCCTTGGTGACAGAGTGACAGAAACGAGTACCAGGAGACGTGTGGAGATTTTCTCAGGGTTTAGTCCAAATTCTTGGATTTTTAAATGTCCGTCCCACATATCAGAACCAATTAAGAAGATTTTTAAAATACTGAAAACATGCAGAAAAATTCAGAAAATAACTAAAAAGCATCCATGGACCCCCCCTCCCACTAACGCTATTTACGGTTTTAGATTTCTTTCCAAAATGGGAGACGTGATGTTGCTGGTGCCCATCCCCCTCCCCTGCCCCGGAAGTAACTGGCGCTCCCGAGTTGGCGGTTATCATTCCCACAAGGCTTCGTACTTATGCCATGCTGTGACAGTACCCGGTTAAGGTGGCCGACGTTTGCACCCCAGCATAAAGCTCTCGCACATCCCTGCTGAGCGAGGGGCCGTGCCTCGGTTTCCCGGGGCTGCTGTACCAACGTACACATACGGGGGGCTCACACACTGGGAATGTAATCTCTTGCAGTTTTGGGGCCAGAAGCTCAGAATCGAGGTGTCGGCAGGGCTGCGTCCTTCGGAGGCTCTGAGGGACAGCCTGTCCCGGGCCTCTCCTGGTTCCTGGGGGTTTGCTGGCATCCTTGGTGCTCAAGGACTTGTAGAAGCGTCTCCCCCTTCTCCGCCTTCCTCTCCACATGGCGTTCTCCCTGTGTACCTGTCTCTGTCCAAATGTCCCCTTTTTGTAAGGACACCAGTCATATTGAATGATGGTCCGCCTGCTCCAGTATGACCTCAGCTTAATTAATTACTCCTACAATGGCTAGTTCTAAATAAGGTCATGTTCTGAGGTCTCAGAGGTTAGGACTCAACCTATAGTTTTTGAGAGGACACAAGTCTACCCGTCATGGCCGGTTATTACTGTTACTAACCTCACTGTTTCATTGAATTCCCTCTCCATCACACCGCTCCCCCATGCAGACTGGAAGCTGGGATGTCCCCGGTCCCGTGCCTGGAACCCTGGGACGAGTGAGGGAGCAGGGCAAGGCGGGGCTCCAGCTCTGGCCCTGCTGTTCCCACTGTGCCCGGGGCGCTTGGCGTAGCACCCCGTTTTCTCCTCAGGTGAAACAGAGCCAAGCCCCCTTCCTCTCCCCTGGGATGGCCCGGCGTGTCCCCTCGCTGCGAATGGGCTTTGTAACCCCAAGAGTGCTGGCCATGGGTCATTCTGGGTCAGAAGCCACCAGAGCCTTGGTCATTGAGAAGGGGAGGCCCGCAGGGACAGGGGCAGGCTTGGGGCGCTAACGGCTTGAGCCGAAGACGCATCTCGGGAGGATTCCGTTTTGGATTCCATTTCGGATTCCATTTCGGATTCTGTTTCGGATTCCCCGTGGTTGCGCAGATCTGAAATGACTGCATGACAGAGGTCAGGAAGGCAGGGAACAAAGCCCACCTTCTCTCCAGGAATGAAGTCTCTGAGATTTCTCCGGTGAGAGCAGCTGCTCAGAGGTTTCCGGGAGAGAGAGGAGTGGTCCCCTTGCTAAGCAGCCCAGCAGTAACGCGCATCGCTGTGCTCCGTTAACATGTGCTCGCGCTGCTGTCTGACCAGGCTTTCTCAGGGGCCTCAGCTGTAAGTCGTGAAACACAAAACACATTTAAATTGCCCTGCGGTTTTAACACATCCGAGACAGCTTGTTGGAGTCAGAACACGGCCTTCCCTGACGTCCAGGAGCTACTAGAGGGAGGGATCCGGGCCGGGGAGGATTAAGTGGTCTCTCGCCGGTTTAGAGCCAGCCTGCCCCACGCTGCCCCTCGTGACTGTCTGCTCAGTTCGCCCCTGGAATGAGGCTGTTAGATTTGAAAACTTCTCCTTTTCCCTGGCTTGCCTTTCCTTCGCATTTAAACATGCACAGGGTTTAGCAGTGAACAGGCCAGAGTTCCAGTCTCAGATGTGTGTGTGACCTTGGACAGGTCGCCTGACCCCTTCACCTGTCACCTGTGAAGCATCTCACCTGTGAAGGGGGGCACCTGGACGGCACCTTTCAGGGTGGGGAGGAGACGATGCTCAGTAAAGTTGATAAATGCGTGGCACAGGGCTGACGTCCAGAAATGGCCAGCCCTCCGGGGGACACTGGGAGCTGTGCTCTTGAGAACAGAAGTCCAGCTTCTTCTGGATGTTCTTTTCCGTTCTGCCTGCAATTCACTTTGAGTCAGGGCCAGCTGTCAGGACAGGGCAGGGGGGCACGTGCAGGCCGTTCCCGGCAGCCTGTCTGCAGAGGCCCCCATGGGGACAGCCAGAGGGGACGGTGCTGTGTCCACACGGTGGAACGGATGTAAGCACCGCTGTGTCCACACCGTAGGACCCTCTGGCAGGGGGTCATAAGGGGTCAGCCTTATGAATATGGTGTTACGTGGAAGAAGGCAGACTCCAGGGTATGATTCCGTTTATGTGATGTTTGGCTAACAGGCCAAGATGGGCTCTGGGTCTGGACGTGCAATGGGGGCACGCTACCCAGCCCAGCAAGGCCACCATGACACCAGTGTCAGGATCCTGGTGACCTCTGGGGCTTACCATCAGGAAGGGCCCAGGGGCGCCCGGGGGCCTACCATGTTCTCCTTCTTGACGTTGGAGGAGGTCCCATGGGTTAGAACCGCTGTGAAGCTGGACGCTTCTGTTTCACATACTTCTGTGTGTGTGTATTACACTGTGTCTGGATTCAGATGTGTCCCCCGCTAACTCATGTGCTGGAGACCTAACCCCCAAGCCCTCAGAATGTGACCTTATTTGGAGACAGGGTCTTTACAGGTGTTCAGGTGAAAGTGAGGCCGTTAGGGTGGGTCCTGCTCCAGCGTGACTGGTGTCCTTACGAAAAGGGGAAGTTTGGGGCCAGAGACAGACATGCACAGGGAATGCGCCCCATGCAGATGAAGGCGGAGGTGTCCAGGCCCAGGAAGAGGGCCAGAGACAGCAGCAAACCCAGCACCTCGGAGGGAGGCCTGGAGCCGATGCTCCCACAGCCCGCGGAAGCCATGATCCAGAACCTCCAGCCGCCAGGGCTGCAGGGCGATAAGGTCCTGTCGTTGAAGGCCCTCAGGGGGTGGCACTTTCTTAGGGCAGCCCTGGGAAATGAATAAACACCGTGGAATAGGAAAGGGGGGAGAAAAGCACCTTGCATTCAAGTGTTGGGCCAGAGTACTTCTGACTTGGGTCACGGTGGACAAGGGACCTGTGCCCCCAACCTGGATCCCTGTGTCATTCTCTCTGCCACCTGTTTTGGGCCGTGAAGCCCTGAAGAGACCTTAGTTCCCCAGGAAAGGGCCACGGTGGGTTTAGAGAGGAACCGTCAGGGTGACTCCTGGGCCAGCGTCCCCCAATCACCCAGAATTCTGATCTAGGGGATTAGAAGCTGTTGTCTCCCTCCCCTCCCCATGAAACAAGGGGCGTCTGCTTAGCCGGGAGAGGGGCCATGGGAACTTCCAGCAGCTTGGTGTTGGGCAACTCCCTTCCTTTGACCCATGCTACTTCCCAATGGACAACCCAGAAAGGGTGATGCTCGCCAGTCAAGAGGGGCTGTGTCCCCAGGCCCCCGTGTCAGCACAGGACAGAGACTGGGAGCCATCCCTCCAGGCAGAGAAAGGGGGCTCTGGTGTCTCTCCCTCTCTTACAAGGGCACAGATCCCATCCCGGGGCGGGGGGCCCACTCGCATGACCTCCTGACCTAGTCACCTCCCAAAGGCTCTGCCTCCAAATACCACCACACTGGGGGACATAACTCCATTCCGGACAGAGGGAAAGACCTGACTTCTGGCCCATCTGGCTCTAGGCTTCTCAGAGCACCATGAAATCCACTTTCTCGTGTATTTGAAATTTGCTGATTTTACCAAACGTGATCAGCTGCTGGGAAACTCGTGCCCGCCCCCTCGCCCTCTTCTCTCGCCCCTCACCCCGCTGGTCTGCACAGATGAGGGGAATTGTTCACCGCGGAAGTCCTGTGCTTCTAGAGGAAAAAACACCCTCTAAATGCACATTATTGTTATTTTTATTACAGGCATAGAGCAAAACCAGCAGTTCAAAGGAGCTAATTTAGTTAGATCAGGCATAAGTGCTACTCGAGTTAAAAACTCATTCTCCTCTGCGGTATTTTCTTTCGGGTATAAATCAAGATGAGTGCTTTAAAAATATTTTTAGTACAAACGTATTTCAATCATCTGGTCAGTCACCTCTTAGCACACTTAACCACCGGGACCGCCGTGTGATTTCCCCGGTTGAACTTGCCCGACAGCCCTGCCCTCCTCCCTCCGTTCCAACCCTATCAGATTTCGTCAGTTCCAAAAGGGAGCTGGGAAGAGCACCCACTCCATGTGGACCTGGGGAGTGTTGTCCACATTTCCTGTGGGGGCTCCAGCAATGTTCCCTCTCCCCTCGCAGGTGCCTCGCCAGACCGGCTCCCCTGGGCGACATGCATGTGTCGGGTGGTCCTCCAGCAGGATTGCTGTGCAAGCCTGAGCCCTGGGCGCCCATTGTTCCTGGATCAGGCTCTGCCTCCTGCTGAAGCCTGATCTCCAGCGAGCTCCGGGCACGAGAGTCAGCAGGTCCTGGGTGGAAACCCGTAGCCACCCCAGCCTGACCCCCTGATGGGGATGAAGACGAGGATGAGGAAGGTGGGGGAAATGATAAAGGTGATGGTGGTAATTCATAACGTGTAAAAAAAACAAACAAACTGGCAAAGAACACATCACAAAAATTACTATTGTAACGGTTTTTTGAGTTTGTAGTTCAGTAGCATTGAGTACGTTTGCATCATGCCTCTCCCCACCCAGCTCCAGATCTCTCTTCATCTTGCAGGATGGAAACTCTGTCCCCATTAAATGACAACCACCCCAGCCCCTCCCCAGCCCCTGGCGCCCACCACCAGAATACTTTCTGTCTCGGAGTTTGACAACTAGATTCCTCGTGTCACCAGACTCGCTGGATTTGTCCTTTTGTGCCTGGATTATTTCACTGAGCACCGTGTCCTCTCCAGGTCCAGCCATGTTGTAGTGTGTGTCAGAATATCGCTCCTTTTTTTTTTTTTTTAAAGATTTATATATTAGAGAGAGAGAGAGCAGCGGGAGGGGCAGAGGGAGAGGGAGACAAGCAGACTGCCTGTGGAGCAGGGAGCCCGACGCGGGGCTCGATCCCAGGACCCCGAGATCAAGACCTGAGCTGAAATCAAGAGTTGGATGCTCAACCAACTGAGCCACCCAGGCGCCCCTCCTTTTTAAGGCTCAATAGTATTCCATCGTGTGGATTTCCCACACTTTGTTTATCCATCCATCCCTCGGTGGACACATGGTCCATGGTGGTTTTGGACTTTAGCTGGACTTACGAAGCCCCTCACGTCTCACTTGGTCCCACAACAGCCCGCTGGGTGGGCATCGGGAGCAACAGTACTGGTTTTGGTGCTGCTGAGTGGTCACGCACCCAGGCCTGCACGCCTCTAGACGTGCCACGCCCTCTCTGTCTCCATCTCTTGGGACTCCTAGAGCTCCTTGCTCTCCCCGAACTGTCTAGAGCTCCTTGCTCTTTATTGCTTTGACATGAGTGCTCAGCACCCGGATGGAATGTGGGACTCTTGTCAATGCTGGGGTACTGTGCACGTCTGAGATTCAAGGCCCCCGTGGGACACTCTTACTCTTGAATCCAAGTCTTGAGCTCAGGGCCCTTGTGGATGGCCCCTGGAGGAAAATGTCCATCTGGGGAAGCCAAGACATGCGCCATTTACCCATGCATCACCTGGACAGCAGAAGCCTCAGGCAGATTTGCATGGCTTTTGATGTCCCTGGCTCACCTGTCCACGTGGCCCACTCAACTGCCCGTTACCCTAACTGGGGGGTGGTGGCTAAGAAGGGGCTGGACAGAGATGAGTCTCCCTTCCACAGTGGACACGGCAGGGAGCATGAGACTCATTGTCGAGAGAATGGGGTAGAGCTTCTGAGACAGTCAATGCCTTCTTCAAAGCCCCCCGGCGAATAGGAGATTGGTCAGCGGTTTGAATCTTTCAGTTGTAAACGTGGACAGCTTGTCCCTGACTAGGACGCAGAGCTGCAGGACATGGGTGGGCAGGTGGCCGGAGGAGGGAGGAAGAACGTCCTGACGGACATCAGTGGGCTCTAGGCAGTTAGGGGAGAGCAAGGAGCGAGGGGTGGCCAGACGGGGTAGTGAAGGTGGTTATGCAGAGCAGAATAATGGCCCCCCGAAGATGTCCTTACCCGAGTCCCCAGAACCTGTGACCGTGTTTTCTCCTATGGCAAGAAGCTTTGCAGAAGTGGAAAAGTTAGGGATCTTGAGATGGAGAGGCTCTCCTGGATTAGCCCGGTGGGGCCAGCGGGATCACAAGCATGCTCACAAGAGGGAGACGTGAGGTCGCAAGCAGAGGTCAGAGACAGGTGGAAGACGCTGCCCTGCTGGCAGGGATCAGCAAGGAGCCCGGTGCTCCTACGAGTGGGAGAAGACCAGGACTCTCCTCTGGAGCCCTCAGAAGGGACCCGCCCCACCAGCCCCTTAATTTTGGACTTCTGGCCTCCAGAAGTGAGAGAGAATGAATTAGTTTAAGCCCCCCAGCTCGTGGGGCTTTGTGAGGGCTGCCCTGGGATCTAGTATGACCGACCACACACAGGCTGGTCCATAACCGCCGCTGTCCTGTCTGACGTGGAGACCCCTCTCACTTGTAAGGTCTGCGTTGGCCACTGTCCCCCAGATGGTGGGACTCTTCCCAAATCAGGCAAACATGACGTAGACAGCGGGGGAAGCTGTGACTCCCAGCAAACGGGCAGAGTTTGGCAGGTGGAGCCGGAGAGCCTCTGGGGTCACAGGCAGTTGGCCCGCCAGGTCTGTGGTGTCAGACCAGGAGCGGGCACGGAATGGGGGATCGGCAAGGTGAGCACGAGGCGGGCTCCCCAAGAGGACATTCAAATATGGTCGAGAAAGAACTCTCTGGGGTGGTTCTATTAGCCAGGGTTCTCCAGAGAAACAGAGTCAGTGGGGAGACACATCTAGGAACATAACCATGTGAGCCAAGTCCTTATAATAAATCTCATTCTAGATGTTGGCTCACATGACGTGACGCAGGCTGGCGGTGTGGTTCGAAGGTGGGCCTGAGAGCTGGTGGTGTACGTTCAGTCGGGTCTGTGGTCCTGAGCACAGGGAGACCAGTCGCAGGGTATCAGTGTCCGGGCCCAAGCACAGAACGCGAATGCGCCCTTCCTCTCCCTGTTTGTTCTGTCCAGGCCTCCACTGGATTGGACGAGGCTCACCCATCTGCTTTCTTCAGTCTGCCAATCCAGATGCTAATCTCTTCTGGAAACTCCCTCAGACACACTCGGAAAGAATGTTTAACCAGCTATCTGGGCATCCAGTGGCCAAGTCCAGGTGACACGTAAAATTCAGCATCACAGTGGGGCTGTCAAGGAAAAAGGACACGAGGGACATTGTATCATGCCCTCACAGGACTTTGTTGGAAAAATCACCCCAGGAAACACGCCCCTGTAAGCCTCGACTTATATTTAGCTGGTCCTAAAAGTCAGCACTTCGTTCCAATTTTATCTAAAGTTTCGTTGCATTAGGGTGAAATAAGTTGATGTTCATAATTCTTGGCTCCACTTGTAAAACTTCTTGCGGCACTACCACCTACAGGTACTCAGAAGGGCACATATGGTGAGGACACACTGTGCTTTCTCAGCCTGAACACACCTGTGTCACCTGCACCTGGAGCACGAAGGAGAGCGTTCGGCTCCAAAAGCCCTCTTGTGACTCTGTTTATGCTCAGTGTTGTTTCAAAGTCCTTTCCCACTTGTCCCTACTACTTACCAGGACATTTGATTTCTGATCTCAGGGGATTCATTCTAAGTGGTCTCTCTCCTCTACTGTTTTATAGGGATGACAAGAGCCTCTTGCTCTAAATGTGGCGAGGTGCTTGCCATAAAGAAAGGCAGATGGAGTCCAGTGGATTGCTGCTGTGACATCAGAGTTTCTAGAAAAGAAAAAACCAATCCTCAGACCGCTCTGGGCATGTCAGGGAGGGGCTCCAGGTGATGAATCCGAGAGGCAAGGAGGTTTTGACTCACACATGCTTCTGGTTCATCCAGATGGGGCCAGCCCTGTGTGGGACTGGCAGTGCAGTGAACGGGGCATGGACCTTGTGTGTGTGTGTGTGTGTGCTTAGAGAGAGAGAGTGTGTGAGGAGGGGGAGGGAGAGAGAAAATCTTAAGCAGGCTCCACACTCAGTGCAGAGCCCAATGTGAGACTCCATCTCACGACCCTGAGATCGTGACCTGAACTGAAATCAAGAGTTGGACGCCCAACCGACTGAGTCCCCCAGGCGCCCCTCCACACACACACCGTGTGAGTTTTCTGAGGTTGCCATAACAAATGACCACAAACTGGAATTTATGCTCTCAGAGTTTTGGAGGCCAGAAGTCCAAAATCAAGGTGTTGGCAGGGTTAGCTCCTTTTGGAGGCTCTGAAGGAGGAATCTGTCCAGGTGTCTCTCCCAGCTTCTGGCGGCTTCCGTGGTGTTCCTTGGCTTGTAGACATGTTGCCTGATCTCTGCCTGCATTTTCACGTGGTCTTCCTCTCTGTGTCTTCTTTTCTGTCTCTTATAAGGAGATTAGTCATTGGATTTAGTGCCCCTCCTAAATCCGGGAAGACTTCATCGCGAGATCCTTGACTAAGTCCATCTGCAAAGACCCTCCTTCCCAGTAAGTCATATTCACAGGTTCTTGGAGTTAGCACTTGGACATGTCTTTTGGGGGGACATGAGTCAACCCATTACAGACTCCACTCCACTGACCAGCCCTCAAGGTCTAGTGGGGCAGGGAGGACAGGCACACCAAGAATCAGGCCAAGGCATGAAGAGGTTCCCCTCCGAGTGGGAGCTGTGCTGTAGGGAAGGAGGAAGCTCAGGGCAGGAGGCTGTGAGAGTGGGAATCCTGCTCCGCACGCCTGGAGAGGGAGTATGTGCGCAAAGGCCCAAGTAGCCAAGGGTGGGGGGTCTGTCACCCAGTGGGAGGGCGGGGAGCTCCCAGGGTGGAGGCTTTTAGGCTGGCTCTGCAGTGACAAGCTGGGCCCAAGCAGGGGGAGAAGGGGGAGGAGGGCGAGCTCCTTGAGGGCAGAGGGAAGGGGGTAGGAGTGTGGGCTGGGCTTGACCCAGACTGTTACTCCCTTATTTTACACAATAGGTACAGCTTCTCTGAGCCTCAGTCTCTCCATCCACACAATGGGGATGACGAGAGCAATACCCACCTCACAGGGACGTTGTGGGGCTGATGAGGGTGACGAGGGCGAGGTGAGAAATGCTCACCTCTCGGTCACCTGCCATTTCACCTTGTACCAGCAGCTGGTACAAGTGGCACAGTGAAGATGCTCTAGATGTGGTAGGTGACCGCAGGGAGGATGGAAGATGAAAGTCCCACTGAGGCACATTTCTTTCTGTCTTAAAAACAGACTTATTGAGGTATAATTTACACATCATAAAATCCACCTGTTGTGTAAACCACTTGGTGACTTTCAGTACACTTACAGATTTGTGCAACCATCTCTTGACCCCTGGTCTCCCAGCCTGTGCCCGTTGGTGGCCACTCCCCACCCCCACCGGAGGCAGCCACCGATCTGCTCTTGGGTTCTATGCGTTTGCCTTTTCTGCACATTGCAAATAAATACAATATGTAGACACATGATATGTGGTACTTTGAGTCTGGCTTTCTTTGGCTTGGTGTGTTTTTGAGGTTCCTGCATGTTGTGGCACGATTAGTTAGTCATTCATTTTTCAATAAAACAGTGTTTTATTGCATGAAACAGTGTTTCTTGCACGCGTCTGGCACATTTTATTTATCTGTTCTCAGTTGTGGACGTTGGGAGAGTTTCCAGGTTGGGGCTGTTATGAATGTTGCTGCCATGAACAGCCATGGGTACGTCTTTGTGTGGACGCAGGTTCTGGGTCTCTTGGGTGGATTCTTGGAAAGAGTGGAAGCGCTTACGTCCCTGTGAAGTGGGCGCTGCTATCAAGTTGATCTCACCGACGAGGAGCGCGAGGCTCCAAGATGTGGAGGGTTGCATAGAGCTCATGAGAACTTTTTCAGAAACCATCAACTTGTTTCCAGAGTGGCGGTGCCACTGGACGTTCCCACAGCGGGGTGCGTGGTTCCAGCTCTTGGTCCTTTCCACCTGTCCTTCGTTGTGGCCCCTGAGTGGGCGTGCAGTGCTCTGTCCCTGTGGTTTTGATTTGCATGTCCTCAGTGACTAACGGTGTTGAACATCCTTTCATGTGCTTGACCATTTGTCTGTCTTCCTTGGTGGAATGTTTGTTCATTTCTTTTGCCCATTTTTCAATGGCTTTTCTCCCACCCCCTGTCTTCTTAAGTTTTAAGAGTTGTTTATATATTCTGGATCTAAGACTTTCCTTCACTCCATCGAACTCTCTTAGCACCTTTGTTAACAATCTATTACCCTTAGGTGTAAGGGTTTGTTCCTGGACTTTTCATTCTGTTCTATTGGGCTATATATCTATCCTCCCACAAATGTCGTCTCCTCTTGATTGCTGAAGCTTAGCTGTAAGTTTGAGATCAGGTAGTGTAAGTCTCCCAACTTTGTTCTTCTTTTTAAATCTTTTTTTAAAAAGGATTTTATTTATCTATTTATTTATTTATTAGAGAGAGAGAGAGCAGGGGGAGGGGCAGAGGAAGAGGGAGAGAGAATCTCAAGCAGACTCCACGCTGAACATGGAACCCGATGTGGGGCTCGGTCTCACAACCCTGAGATCATGACCTGAGCTGAAATCAAGAGTCAGATGCTTAACCGACTGAGCCTTCCAGGCACCCCTGTTCTTCTTTTTAAACATTGGGCAATTCTAGTTCTTTTGCATTTCCATATAAAATTTAGGATCAGCTTACCAATTTCTACTAAAAAGCCCAATGAGATTTTGATGAGGATTACATTCAACTTATAGATCAATTTGTGGAGAACTGCCACCTTGACAATATTGAGTCTTCCAATCCATGAACATGGAATGTTTCTGCATTTAGTCACATCATCTTTAATTTCCCTCAGCGACATTGGTAGACTTCAGTGTAGGTCTTGCACCTCATTTGTTAAAATTATTCCTAAGCATTTTACTCTATCTGATGCTATTGTGAATGGAATTGATATGTTAATTTCATTTTTGGATTTTTGTTGCTAGTATACACAAATACAGTTGATTTTTATATATTGATCTTGTATATCATGTGGTCTTGCTAAATTTGTTTATTGGTTCTATTATTGTGTCTTTATGGGTCTCTGGGGATTTTCTATGTAAAGAACCATGTCATTTGTGAACAAAGATAGTTTGATGTCTTTGAATCTGGATGCTTTTGATGATTACTTTGCTTTACTGCCCTGGTGAGAATCTGTGAATAAAAGTGGTAAGAGCAGACATGCTTGCTTCTTTCTCATCTCAGGGGGAAAGCATTATTTTTCTTTCACCAACACCAATGGTAGCTGTAACTGTGAATATTTGCATTGTCTTCTGCCCGTCTGAGAAGTTCCTTTCTTCTTCTAGTTTGTCGAGAATTTTTATCATCAATGGATACTGAATTTTTTCAAAGACTTTTTCTGCAACATAATCGTGTGATGGAAATCTTTGTTCTATTAATATGGTACATTACATTAATTGATATTTGGATGTTAAACCAACCTTGCTTTCGTGGGATAGATCCCATCAGGTCATGGTGTAGAATCATTTTTCCATGTTGATGGATTCCATTTGCTGATATTTTAAGGATTTTTGTTTCAATTTAACAAGGAATAAATGAATTGGGAAGTGTTACCTACCTACCCCCTCCATTTTCTCAGAGAGTTTGTGAAGGATTGGTGTTCTTCTTTAAATGGTAGAATTCACCAGAGAAGCCAAGTGGGTCTGGGCCTTTCTTGTGGGAAGATTTTAAATTCTTAATTCCATTTCTTCTTTGCAGCTCTGTTTAGATTTCATGTTTCATCTTGAGTCAGCTTGGTAACTTGTGTATTTCTAGGAACATGTCCGTTTTTCTACGTTGTGTGTTTTGTTGGTGTCGTTCATGGTGTTCCTTTATAATCTCTTTCATTTCCGGGTGGTTGGGATGATGCCGCCTTTTTCATACTTGATTTCAGGAATTTGTGTGTCTCTATTGTTTTTTTTCTGTCTAGCTAAAAGTCTGTCAATTTTTTTTTTTTTTTTTTTTTTTTTTACCTTTTTAAAGAACCAGCTTTCAGTTTCATTGATTTTCTCTCTCACTTTTCTGTTTTCTATCTCACTGATGTATGGTCTCATATTTCTTGTTTGCTTTCTTCTGCGTGCTTTGGGCTTAGTTTGCTCTTTGTTTTCTAGCTTCTTTAGGTGGAAAGTTTGATTATTTAAGACCATTCTTTTTTCTGACCTAGGCGTTTGAGGTTACAAACTCCCTGCTAGGCATGGTGTTGATTGCACGCTGCACATTTTTGTATATTGCAGGGATTTTCACCAATTTAAAAATAGTCTCTAATTCTCTTTGACTTCCTCTTGACCCTTGAGTTACTCAGAAGTGTGTTGTGCAATTTTGAAATATTTTGGGCTTTCATGGATCTTTCTGTTGTTAATGTCTAATTGAATTCCATTGTGGTCAGAGATCATGCTTAGTGTGAATTCAGTCTTTTTATGTTTATTGAGGCTTGTTTTATGGCCTGGTACATGGTGTGTCCTGGAGAACATTCTGTGTGTGCTTGGAAAGAAGGCGTGTCCCAAAGTCACTGGGTCCACTAGTTGTATGATCGGGTCCTCCAGTTTTCTGCATCTTTGCTGATTTTTATTTTTTTATTTTATTTTTAAAAAAATTTTTAAAAAAGATTTTATTTATTTTGACAGAGAGAGACACAGAGAGAGAGGGAACACAAGCAGGGGGAGTGGGAGAGGGAGAAGCAGGCTTCCCACTGAGCGGGGAGCCCCATGTGGGGCTCGATCCCAGGACCCTGGGATCATGACCTGAGCCGAAGGCAGACACCCAACGACTGAGCCACCCAGGCACCCCCTTTGCTGATTTTTAAAATCTAGTTGTTCTACCAATCATCAGAAGTGGGGTATCAACACCTCTTCTGATGCTGTTGTCAAATTGTCTGTTTCTCCCTTTAATTCTGTTTAGTTTTTGCTTCATGTATTTCGAGGCTCTGAGGGGTGTGTACATTTATAATTTTTATATTTTCCCAATAGATTGACCCCTCTACCATTATGAAATGTCCCTCTTTGCCTCTGGTAATATTTGTTGTCTTAACATTTGTTTCATCTGATACCAAGGGGGTCACTCCCAGCTCTCCTATGGTGGTTGTTTTCACAGTGTGTCTTTGTCCCATCCTTTTCCTTTTAACCCGCTGGCTGGCATCTTTGAATCTAAGAGTTGTCTCTTGTAGCTAGTGTGCATTCATATCTGGCTTATTCATCCAGTCTGACAATCTCTGCCTTTTGATTCAAGCGTGTAAACTATTCACATTTAATTAAAACTTAAATTAATTTACTTTAACTAATTAAATTAAAATTTCTATTACATGATATTGACATTTTCCATTGTGCTGTTTTCTCCATGTCTCCTGAGGTTTTTTTTTATTGTTGTTGTCTTGTTCTTCTGATTCTCCCTTACTGTTTTCCTTTGTGCTAAATGTTTTTAGTGTCCCCTTTTAATTCCTCTTGTAAAAAACCATATACTGTGGATGATTTTCTTTTTTTTTTTCAAGTGTCATAGTTTATTTTATTTTTTAAATTTTATTGTTATGTTAATTGCCATACATCATTAGTTTTTGATGTAGTGTTCCATGATTCATTGTTTGTGTAACACCCAGTGCTCCATGCAGAACATGCCCTCCTCAATACCCATCACCAGGATAACCCATCCTCCCACCCCCCCTCCCCTCTAGAACCCTCAGTTTGTTTTTCAGAGTCCATCATCTCTCATGGTTTGTCTCCCCCTCCGATTTCCCACCCTTCATTCTTCCCCTCCTGCTATCTTCTTCTTCTTCTTCTTCTTTTTTTTTTTTTAACATATACTGTATTATTTGTTTCAGAGGTACAGATCTGTGATTCAACAGTCTTGCACAATTCACAGCGCTCACCATAGCACATACCCTCCCCAATGTCTATCACCCAGCCACCCCCTCCCTCCCACCCCCCACCACTCCAGCAACTCTCAATCTGTTTCCTGAGATTAAGAATTCCTTAAATCAGTGAGGTCATATGATACATGTCTTTCTCTGATTGACCTATTTCACTCAGCATAACACCCTCCAGTTCCATCCACGTCATTGCAAATGGCAAGATCTGATTCCTTTTGATGGCTGCATAATATTCCATTGTATATATATATATATATACCACATCTTCTTTATCCATTCATCTGTCGATGGACATCTTGGCTCTTTTACTGTGGATGATTTTCTTAGTGGTTGTTCTAGGGACAGCAAAAATACATTTGAGCTTGTCTCAGTCCACTTTGGATCAACACTAGCTTCCTTCTGGTCAAATGTGGAAAGTGCACTCCATCCTTCCCCCTTCCTTGTGCTGTTATTGCCATACATCTCGTGTCTTTTAATGCTATAAACTCAACAGTACAGCGTTATAATTACTGCTTATGTCTTTTAAAGAATTTAAGAGAAAAATTAAGAAAAATGTATTTTTAGAGTATTTTATATTAACCCTCATATTTACCAGTTCTGCTGCTTTTTATTCCTTCTCATGGATTTAAGTAGTCATCTGGTGCCAGTTCCTTTCAGCCTAATGGACTTCCCTTTAGTGTTTCTCACAAGGTGAGTTTGCTAACAATATATTATCGATCTTTGTTTATCTGAGAATGTCTTTACTTCACTTTTAGTTTTGGAGGATAGTTTTGCTGGATATAGAATTTTTTGTTTACAGTTTTGTTTTTTTTCCTTTTAGCACTTTGAATGTGTCATTCCAGTGCCTTCTGCTGTTTTTTTTTTTTTCTTGATGAAAAGCCATCTGTTAATCATAGTGTTATGTTGTTTCCCAATACATGAAGAGTTGGTTTTCTCCTGCTTCTTTCATGGTTTTCTCTTTGTCTTTCAAAAGTTTTATTATGATAAGTATAGCTGTATATCTCTTTGTATTTAACCTACTTGGGATTTGTTTAGTTTCGTGGATGTTTGATGTAAAGTTATTCATCGATCTGGAAACATATTGGCCATTATTCCTCATGGTTTATTTTTTAGCCCCTTTCTCTCTTTCTTTTGGGATTCACATTATACATGCTGTTGTGCTTGATGTTGTTCTACATGTCTTTGAGGCTCTGTTCAGTTTTGCTCAGTCATTGTTTTCTCTCTCTTCTTTGTAGTGGATAATTTTCATTACTCTGTCCTCAAGTTCATGCATTCTTCTGCTATGTCAAGTCTGCCCCTGAGCCTCTCCAGTGACCTTTCATCATTATTGCATTCTTCAACTCCAGACTTTCCATTTGATACATTATTATTTCTTTTTCCTTTTAGAGAATCTCTATTTGTTGATTTATTATTGTCATACTTCCCTTTAATTCTTTGCTTATGTGTGTGTGTATATAAAATAGCTGCTTTGAAGTCTTTCACTACCAAATCCAACTTCTGGGGACCCCTGAAGACAGAAGAATGCTCTTTTTTTTTTTGTCCCCCTGACTATAGGTCATATTTTCCTCTTTCTTTGTATTTCTCACATTTTTTTGGATTAAAAACTGGACACATCAACTCTGGATTTTTATTTTCTTCTAGAGGTTATTTCTGATTTTTGCTTGTTCATTTGACTGTTTTTTGAAGTAATGTACCTGGGCTAAATCTTTGAAATCTATCCCCCTTGCTGTGTGTAGCTGCTGGTGCTGTTTTTTCTTTTTTTAATGTTTAATTTTAATTTTTAACTTATGGCTTTTGTACCCCTGTGTCTGCCTAGCTTAGGGATCAGCCAGTATTTGATCAGAGGTATTCTCAAATAGCTTGAGTTAGTAAACCTTCTATCCGCTGTCAAAGACCTTTGTGTGGGTGGAGGAGCACATTCAAAATTTAGGCATTTTCAAATCTGCCTGGCTTTTGCTTTTCACTGGGTTGCTCATGTTTCTTATGTGAGTACGCATGGCCTTAGAGTCAGCTGGGAGTCTGTGTCTGGCTTGGGCCATTTCCAGAGGCATTCTAAACAACCTCCAAGACGATCATTTCCACTGTGACTGCTGCTAGGCAGGGGTGTCATCCATTGGTCCAAACTGAGTGAGTCCCTTCAGCTCTGGTATTGCAGCTGCTGTGCCCATGGGTACCCTTCCCTGAAGTGCAGCGCTTTTCAAGCATGAACACTTCTAAGATGGTTGCATGCTCTTGGATGATTTCCACCATGTGGAAATGGCTACTTTTGTCAATTTGTGCAGTTTTATAATTGATTTTTGGAAAGAGCATTTGCCAAACTCCTCACTTGGCCACATGTCAAAGTTCTGCCTCCCCAGAGTGCATTTGTGACTGGGAATGTGGGGCAGATCTGAGGGTGCTTAGAGGGATAGAGGAAGGGGAGAAATGGCTGTATATGAGGCTGTAAGTGTTGGTTGGGGTAGAGGAGCCTTCATTTAGCAGAGAAAGAAAATGACAGTGCCCACAGGGAAAGGGATTTTTCCCAAGTTCTTGAAGCTCAGTCAGTAGAGAGTGGACACTGGAACCTGGCCCTCCTGACTCCCAATCCAGTGCTCTTTCCCTTCTGCCAAATTGCTTCAGCAGTTGTTGTTTAGAAGTCTGAATTCCTAGGAGTTTTCAATGTGGCAGATCCATCATCCATCCTTCCATCCATCCATCTTCTTTCCATCCTTCTATCAATCCATCCATCCATCCATCTTCTTTCCATCTATCCATCATCCATCCATCCATTATCCTTCCATCCATCCATCTTCTTTCCTTCCACCCATCCATCCATCCATCCATCCATCCACTTTCCATCCATCATCCATCCATCCATTATCCTTCCATCCATCCATCCATCTTCTTTCCATCCATCTATCCATATCCTTCCATCCATCCATTATCCTTCCTTCCTTCCTTCCATCCATTTTCTTTCCTTCCATCCATCCATCCATCCGTCCATTATCCTTCCTGCCTTCCTTCCATCCATCCATCCATCCTTCATCCATTCATCCTTCATCCATCCATCCATCATCCATCCATCCATCATCCTTCCTTCCATCCATCCATTTTCTTTCCATCCATCCATCCCTCTGTCCATTATCCTTCCATCCATCCATTATCCTTCCTTCCTTCCTTCCTTCCTTCCATCCATCCATCCATCCATCCTTCATCCATCCATCCATCCATCCATTATCCTTCCTTCCATCCATCCATCCTTCTCTCCTTCCTTTGGTCCATCCATCCATCCATCCATCCATCCATCCATCCATCTATCCATCCAGTATTTATTAAGTACCTACTGTGTGCCCAGCACTGTGCTGTGCTCTAAGGCAAAGTAGAGAACAAAAACTGATGTGGCCCCAGTGTTATGACCCTCATAGTCTCAGAGTGGGACACCAGCCTCAGGAAAGGGCCTTGCAAGATCCATGTTGAAGAAGTATCCCATGTTTCTCTGTTAGTGTTAGTTAAGGCAATAGCCCTTTCAAGGGAAAACAACAAGTTTTAATTAATCTCCAAGCTGAAATCCCTCAAACCATGATTTCAATCAAATATAATTTGTGGAAAATATTTGGTAGCAAAAATTTTGATTTCTGAAATGAATTTCAGAGGCAAGCATACTGTGGATTCTCTTTCAGAATATTCATTAAAATGGAAAGCTCTGAAAACTCCTCCTCCAGAGAAATCTATAACCCTGAGGCCCTTGGCCTTACACAGAGGGAACGTTGCGGATCAGCATGGTACTTAGACACTTTGCTGCCTGTGCTATGCCAAGGTGCCATATGGAACCTGAAAATTTCAGGAAAGACCCTGGATGCTTTGTCCACATGACCACAAATAATTGGATACTTGGAAATGAGATTTTGGACTCTGTCTTGAGTCATCCTGTGGGAATTCCTAAATACAACCTCAGAGGGATTAATGGAATTTTGTATCTCCTCTTTCTTCCTTCTCTGTTTCTTCCCCCCTGGGTGATCTCGTTCCGTAGTCACGTCCAGGTCTGTGTCTCAAGCCCTGATTCTGTCATGGGCTCCATTTCTCAAGGCCCCTGGAGCCTCCCTGCCGGTGTGCCACCAAATGTCCCTGTGTTCCTGTATCTGCCAGGCTCCCTTCAGCTAGGTCAGGCCGTGAACCCGCGCTCCGGCTGATGGGCCGTGAGTGATGGCGGGTGACTCCCAGATCCAACCCCACAAAATATCCTGTGTGGTTCTCCGGCTTTCTCCTCTGCCACAATGACCTTGCAGGCTACATGTTCCAGATGGCAGAGCTACAAGTTGGAGGGGGACGTGCCTGACCCGCATCAGACTTTGTGAATGAGAGCAATGCACCCTTCTTGGGTGATCTACCCCACTGAGATTTGGAGTTCATTTGTTACTGCAGCCCAGCCTAGCCTAGCCTGACTCATAGCTCCAGGATGCCCCACAGACACCTTGGAGGTGACACGTCCAAAGCTGAGCATCCACCTTCTTCGAATTTGTTCCCTAACCGTGCAGTGGCATCGCTGTTGTCCCAGATGCTTTTGAGTCTCTTTAGAGAGACTTGCACGGGAGGAGCCCACCTCCCTGTCCTCCTCCCCACTGTGCTTGCTCACATCTCATCATCTCTTACCTGGACCGATGCCGTGGCCCCTGCTGGCCTCCCTGTCTCTTTTCCAAGCTTTAGCTTTCAGGAGCTACCAGAATTATCATTCTGAAACACAAATCTGATCGTGTCGTTCCTGTTCTTGAAAGCCCTGGAAGGTTCTCTTTCACCTTGGAAGAAGGCACAAGCCTGGAGCTTTTGGGCCTGGCTTCCCCCCAAGTCTTACAGTCTTGTCCTGCATGGCCAGGCTGCTTGCCCCTCCCTGTGTGGGTGGTAGACCTTTGTCCTTTGTCCCTTGCAGGTCCTACACTTTGTGTTTTACTTCATCCAGGTCCTGGCTTATCATTCAAGACCTGCTCAAATGTATTTTTCTCTTTGCCAACACCTCAGGCAGAATAAATTCTCCCTTCTTCCTTCCGCCGTACTCAGCACATATTTCCATAATAGCCTGCGTCCTCCTGGGTGCTCATGCCAGTAAGCGGGAGGAAAGAACTACAGGGTCAAAAAGGTGGGGGAGAAACTGAATTAGTCAACGTCGAACAGATTGTTAAATCGTAGACCTTTTCCGTCCTCCGTACGCACGCACCACGTGAGTCGGTGAGAGGGGTGGCGAGCCAGCCATGGGGCTTAGAGCACAGATGTGCTTCTGGGGAGCATGTCATGGGGCTCATGTTCTGGGGAAGTCGTAATGTTGTCCTTCCCCTCATTTTACAGGTGGGGAAACTGAGGCCCAGAGCACACGGCTGCCAGAGGCGGAGGCGCGTGCTTGCTGGGGCCTTGGTGCTGCTGACATGGGGCGGCACGTCCCTTGGGCTGCCTGCCCCCCAGCATCCGTGGGACTTACTGCTCAGCCCCCGGGCCTCGCCCTACGAATGAAGACACACCGCACCCCAGCCAGGCACTTGGGGGATGGTGGAAGACTTCCGAGGGGACGGTCATGGGCCATTACCTCAGCGATGGATGAGATGTGCGTCCCACAGACGGACCTACAGTGGGTTATTCTGTCACTGTCTCATGGGACAAGCTTCCATCAATGCGGTCCAGGTGCTCTTCTGAGCTTTGTACAGACACTCCTCACCCTGCTCCACAGCCTGTGACTCAGGTGCCATTTCTGTTCTCGGTGGACGTGGGAGACTGAGGCACAAAGACTCTTGGTGACTTACCCAGGGACCTGCAGGGCCAGGACCTGCATTCAGGCCCCCGCCTCGCTCCCGACCCCCACTGTGAGCTCGTCGGCCCCCCGGCGCGCACCCGCCCCACACTGACCATGGCAGGTGCTGGTGGACCCCGCCTCTGGGGCCTCAAGCCGCTCCTGAAGCATGACCAGTGGCCCCAGTCCTGCAGATCCACCACTCCCGCGCTGTGTGCTCCAGGACAGGTTACTTAGCCTCTCTGGGCCTCAGACGCCTGGCTTCTAAAATCAGAATCTATGTGCCAACACGCTTGGCCCATGGGAAGTAATTGGCGGATGCTGCCCTCCCGCCGCCAGTTCCAATGAACTGTGGTGTATGATGCACGGGGGGAGCTTGCCTTCAGCTCCGGGGGTGAGTCTGAGGAGAAGCGGGGTCCACCAGAGCTGACCTTGGCCTCTTTCGTCCTGTCTCTCACAGACTCCTACTGGGCCAGGGCCTGTGCATTTGGAGAGACTCCTGGCTGCTGCCCTCTTTCCCAGCTCCCGGGAATCCCCAGGGACGGTTTCTGGCTCGTTGTATGCCTCTCCTCAGTCCAGCCCTCCTTTCCTCTGCCCTGCCCGCTGGAGTGCCCAAAGTGGGCTCTGGCCCCTGCAGACTGATGGGGAATCCCTCTTCCCAGGGCCCATGCGGGCCACTTACTTTCCAGGGCCTTCCCTGGTGCACATCAGATGACCAAGTACCGTAAGGCTCCAAGGAGCTGAGGGCTCACTTCTCAGCCACACTGCTTCCCAGTAAGAGGGGTGGTGCCTGCACTGGTCAGAGCTGGTCACTGCCCCACTCCCTGTCCCCATAGTGCTTTATGTATGTACACAGGTGGGGAGCAGTGGGGCTCGGGGCAGGCCCCCCTGCCTGTGCCTACCTGCCACGGGGGTCGGGTGGGTCACTGTCACTCTGGGAGCCCCGGTCTCAGCGGATGTCAGTGGAGTCGATAATCATCCCAGCCCCGTCCCAGCTTCGCAGGGTTGGGGAGGATGGATGCACGTGGAAGGCAAGGCAGAGGGGCCTGGCAGAGAGGAGGGCACCCCAGGCCTACCCCACCCCTTGCCGGGTTCTTTAGCCACATGCTTGGGGTCACGGCCCGCTGACCCCCCCTTGCTGCGGGTGGAACCTTGGTGAGCCCCTCTGCCTTTTTGTGCTGTGCCTCTGTTTCTTCTTCCGGGAGAAGGAGGTGATGATGAAGCCCATCCCCCAGGCAACGCAGGGGCCAGCAGGGTGACATTGCAAAGCGCCCCGGAGCAGAGGACACTGGGGAAGCCTCACCAACTCCGGACACCCTCTGGTGTCGTTGACCCACCTGCCCCCATCTCTACGGCTGAGCTCCCCACGGCTGGTCCCTTATTCTGGTCATCCCCTGGACCCCAACACCACACTAGATGCTCCAGGGACCAGGATGCCCCAGTTGTCGCTGCCCTACCCGCCCCGGCCTGCACTCTGGCACCCTGAAGCTCTGTGTCCACGTCCTCACCTGTCCCCCACACTGCCTTCCCCCAGGTCATTACCCACGCCGGTCCCTCCGCCGGGAGCCCTCTCCCGCTCTCTCCACCTGTTCACCCTTCCAGGCATTGATTTGTTCCCTGCCGTCTCCCTGGGGCCTCGAGCCAGGCGCGTGATAGGTGCTCCGTGAACACCCGGTGAATGGAAGAGGGACACCAGCCGGCCGCGTGGCATCAGCCATGCCGTGTCTATGACGGGGAGCGACCAGCGCCATCCTGGTCTCTGCCCGGTTCTGGCCTCCTGTTTGGTGAGCCTCTCACATCCGGGCTTTGGCTGGCCCACGCCGTGGTGCTTTGGGGCAAAGACCTGCCTCCACCCCCGCTGCACTTTAAGATGTCCCATCCACAGAACGGCCACCGCCTTCCGCCCTGTCTCCCTCCCTCTGCGCAGCGGAGCGGCCAGACCACTGTCTCACTGTGCGGTCTTTTCTTCCTTCTCCATCAGGACACATTTCCCTTCGGCCTCTGGATCACACTTCTGCTCCTGGCCCAAATGAATATCCTGAGCAGCCCTCCCTGCCGCTTTGCTCCTTCCCCTTGACAACCTGGTAACGAGATCGCTGTGCTTGATCTTTCTCCTGCAAGCCGCCACTTCCAACCCCTTGTCGTTTGCTGAAAGTCATTAGGAGACTCCTCTGCGAGGCACCGCAGCCCCCCCCCTGCACCTGGCAGCTTCCCTACCCCCACCCTGCAGCTTACCCCTGCCCCAGCAGCTTTCCCCCAACATCTGGCAGCAGCCCCCCAGCTCCCCCCACACCTAGCAGCCCCCCCTTCCTAACCTGGCAGCTTTCCCCCTCCACCTGACAGGTTCCCCACCCCCCACCCCTGCAGCTTCCTCTCCTCACCTGGCAGCCCCCCTGCACCTGGCAGCTCTCTCTACATCTGGCAGGCCCCCTCCCCCCGACCGGCAGTTTCCCCACACCCCACCAAGCAGGTGCAGACTTCTTAGTTTTGCTGGAGGCCAGGCCAGGGGCACAGTGCAGGGGAGAGGCCCCCCTCTGTAGTCTGGCACCCTAACGGCCTGTGCCCTCAGTCTCCTCCTGCTGGCTCCCCCAGCATCCCCGAGAGCATCGCTCATGGATTCCTTGATGGTCTCTGAATTGGGCCCATGCAGACAATTGCACAAGCTGAGCTTTGTCACATTTATAAGGATAAATTAAAATATTATCACTAGAGACCTTCAATAATTTAAAAAAGCCTGAGACTTTTAATGAGTAAGTGGTCTGATTAAAAGTTGGAGAGAAGAAGTATTTCTCCTCCTTTTTGGGTGGGGAACATTGCTGTGGGATGAGGAAGCCAGTCTGGATCTTGAAGCTAAAAGGCTTGGACTGGGGCTCAGTGGGACCCCCACTCACCTCTCAGGGAAAGCTCCGTTTCGTGGGTCCAACCATGTGCCGGGCACTTGGCATCTAGTCTTTCAAGGATCCTTATAAAAAGCCGTGCGGGGTCAGTGGCTCATGCTTGCTGCTCATGGAACTGCCCAGCAAGTTTGGGGGAGGTCAAGAGGTCATTGGCATTTTTCTAAAGTTCTCCCACGTGGTTCTCACATGGAGCCCAGGCCCAGAACCACTGGGTTAGCACAGTGGCTCTCGAACTTGGGGGCATGTCAGAACCACCATGGGGCGCATTGAAACACAGATCCTGAGGCCCCATCTCCGAGTTTCTGGCTCGGTGGGTCTGGGGTGGGGCCCAGGAATCGGCATTTCTAACCAGTTCCCATTAATGCTGATGCTGCTGGTCCAGGGACGCCCCGCAGAGAACCACCGAGTCCAGGCAGTGCTGGTGGGGCGATTACAGAAACAGAGAGGGGACGAGTCTCCCGTAGGACACCCAGCCGGCACATGGGGACGTGTCCCTTTGAATCTTTTGGGTAAATTACTGAACCCCAGTGTGCCTTCACCTTCATCTTCAAAATGGGAAAAATAGTGCCCAGTCTCTGTGTAGATGCTATATAGGTACTAGATGGATGTGAGGTTCAATGAGGTCTTCCTTCTAGAACAATCCATGGCCCAGAGTAGGCTCAAGTCCTAATCCCGTTTATTTTCATTACTGCTTCCTGAAGGATCAGTTGAAGGGTGTCCCCCTCTGAGCAGCCTTCCTCCCTCAGCCCCAGACGGGGGCTCCCTCTGCCGTAGGGAGCCAAGCAGCTCTCTCTGAGCACCTGCCTCCCCGACGGCGCTGCCTACCGTGTGTCTCCCCCGTCCCACTGTGGGCTCCCCACGAGGAGGGGCCAGGTGTGATGGGGTCTGGAGCCCAGTGCCCCACGTGGAGCCTGGAACGAGGAAGCAGCGAGGGAGGTGGCTGGGGCTGCTTTCCCCGTCTTAGGATGTTCCTGTTGTGAATGATCAGAGGTTACAACCCCGGAGCGTGTTTGATATTACCCCACGCACCCGGAGCACGGATGCCAGACCCAAGCATCCGAGCACCCGGGGCCTCCGCCGGTGCTCACAGCCACGCGCCCCGGGGAGCTCCACAGATGCTGCCCCTGTGGTCTCCCCAGGCTTCTCTCCAGCGGGATGCCTGACTGCCACCTGCTCTCCTTACTTCCTGCACACAAGGCCCCTGAGTCCCTGACTTGGTCGCTAGTGAGCGTGACCGCGGGGGCCCAGCAGGTGCTGGAAGTGGGCTTCCCTCCGTCCTCCCCAAGTCCCTTGCTGCCTGCCCGGGCCCAGCCACCAAGGCCTCTCTCGAGCTGGACAGGAGCCTCCTAAGTGGCGTCCTGCACTGGTCCTCACCCGGGCTGGAGGGATGGCTCTGAAATGTCGCTGGTCTCACTCCCCCGCTTAAACCCTCCAGCGACTGTGCACCAGTCTGTGAATACAAATCAGGCCCGCTGCCCGCCTTCCCTGAGCGGCTGCACCGTCTTGGGGGGATGGTGGCTCTCATGCTCCAACCCCCGCTGGGACAGCTCTTCCCACTCCTCCTCCCCTTCCACTGGCTCATAGTTACCCGGCCCCTCAGTGACCCCCTCACCTCCATGTGGGGACTACTTTATTTTCTCCGGGGTCCTCACTCCTGTCTGAAATGAGCTTTCCTCAGGACGTGTCTGCATGAGGACAGAGCTCCTCACCCACCTGGGGAACTCTGTCTCCTTCATCACTGTGTCCCCACGTCCCGCAATGTTTGGGAGCCGAGTGACCTCGGGGAGTCACCACGTCTCTGAGCTTTGGCTTCAGAGAAGGGATGAATCAGTCCTGCTCTTTTGCAAGCCCTGCAGCCTTATCAGGGCAGACAGAGGCATCCTGTCGACTGTTCTGGAAAAAGCACAGGTGAAGCATCCGCCCCTCCACCCGCATTCCAGGTCTGGGCCCTCCCCCCACTCCGTCGTGGACCTTCACCAAGTCACCAATAATGTGGGCCTCGGTGTGAGCCTGGGTGGTGGTGGTGATGTGCCCGCGGCGGAGAGGCTCCGTCTGCGCCTCTGAGGGGCAGCGTGCCCGTGAGCCCAGCCCCCAGACCACAGGTAACGTGGGGCCGTGGAAAGGACGCCGCCGTGGGGCCAGAAAACCTGGGCTGGAATCTGGTCTCTGACCTGCTCTGGCCTGGGGAACTCAGGCAGTCTGTTTCCTCAACTGTGGAAAGGGGACCATCGCATGCACCCCACAGCCTGGTCGTGAGAATTACATACAGTAACCTGCAACGTCCCCCCCTGCCCTTGAGAGCAGACCCCCCTCCCCCCCGCTCCAGGCCCCTGGGACAGTGTCCAGCCCAGAGTAGGTGCTCAGTCACTTGTCACGGTCAATTTTTCTTGAGGACAATGCTTAGGGGCTCCCTTTTATTAAGACAAGCGAACAGACGGGGAGAGAGCTCAGAGCCTATGCGGCTGCATCACTTTACAGCTCGGGAGGGGAGGTGGAGACTGGGGTGTTGGGAAGGCCCGTTGGGGCACTGGGTCGAAGCTGGGACTCGACCCACGTCTTTTCTGACTGCTGGCCCTGCCTTCCCCGCCAGCCACGATCTGCTGCATGCTTTGCTTGGAAGCTCCTTCCTGGGCCCCTGTTTGGCCGGCTCCCTGGCTCGCCTCCCTCAGCCCTGCACTGACCGGGGCCTGCTCCTCTCTGCTCCCTGTGCCAGAGCACAGGTTCCCACAGCTGATGGCCCCTGCTTCCCTTCCCGACCCTGGGCCTGAGCTGGAGATTTCGTCTGACAGGTTGGGAATTTACACCACCGAGGGGGAGGGCCAGGGCACATTTCGGGGGAGGAGACTTCTTAGACATCTGCCCCCCCCCCACCCCCCGCATCCTACCCCCAAGCCTGGGCACAGACAGCAGGGGCCCCAGGGATGCTATCTGTCATGGAGTATGACTTCCGGTTGAGCCTGGGGGGTAGGGTGAGCCAGCATTAGAAGACAGGGTGCTGGGTGCTTCTCCTCTTGGGGGCCGGAGGGAACCCCCCACACTCTCTACCCTTCCCAAATGTTTAAGGCTTTGCTCCTTTGCCCCATTTGGCTTTCTCTCTCTCTCTTTGGAGCGAATATATCCAGCTGGGAGGCAGGTATGACAGAGACCCTGGGCCTGCGGATTTTTACCTAATGCAGAGGCCTCTGGGGGAAGGATGGAGGCAGGCTGCCCGCCCCCGCGCCCCCCAGGCCAGCTGAGGATGCAAAGCTGGCCTGGCCTCAGTGAAGCGCCCCCTCCTGTCCTCCCATTTTCCCTCAGGCCAATACCAGCACATGGTGGGAGCTCAACAAAGTTCTATTGAAACCTGCCTAAAGTAGCCCATGACCTTGGGCAGGGACTTCCTGGGCTCTGAGCCTCAGTTTCCTCGGCTCTAGCTCTCTGCTGTGGCCTGTCAGGCTGTGCCCTGGATGGGACCTTGCCCCCACAGCCCTCTAAATGCTTCTGCACCCAGGTGCCTGTCCTCATGTTCAGAGGCTGCCAGGTTGGTGGCCTCTGGGGTTGGAAACTACACTTGCACAGCCTAGGGCACCGGCGTGGCTGCCCGCGAGTAGGTTGTGCTGGGGGCAGCCTCAGGGCCTTTGCAGTGCCTAGAGAGTCCCCTGGGTGCTGTCTGTACTCTGTCAGCTCTCCGGAGGGCCCTGCAGGAGAACACCTCCCCACGTCCACTCCGTCCTAGTTCTGGCTCTCTGGAGTTATTTTGTCCGTAAAGGCGTTCGCAGGGGCGCGCTCTGTCTCCCTGGTCAGACTGTCGGCTCCAGGGCCTGGCACCTGGCTGTCTGTCGTTCACCCCCGTGCCCCCAGTGCCTGGAACTGTGCCTGGCCCCGAGTAGGTGCTCAGTGAGTACAGGAAGAAAGGGAGGGCGGAAGGGAAGAGGGCAGAGAGGAGGGCGGGCGCAGGGGAGGAACGAGGAAGGGAGGAAAGGGCTCTGTGGCTTGGGGCTCCTCGGGACCTCGGCCCAGGCCCTGAGCCGGGTAGGCGCTCGCTCGGCGGGCGCGGGGCCGGCCGGCAGGTGGCGGTGCGCCCTCGGCTGCGCGGGCGGCGGCGGCGGCGGAGCGGCGAGTCCCCTCCTCCCGCCGGCTCCCTCCCCTCGCCGGCTCCTTTCTCTGCGCTCTCGCTCGCGCTCCCCAGCGCCCTCCCGCTCGCCCGGCCGCGGTCTCCCTCGCCCGCGCCGCCCCGCCGCCGGCCCCGCCGCCGCCCCTCGGCGACCATGGCGCACCGGGGGCCCCCGCGCGCCCCGAAGGGCCCCGGCCCCGC